>NC_056729.1:1146913667-1147038667 GCF_019279795.1 Protopterus annectens | reverse complement strand
CACCTAATGTAGCTTTAAGTCAGGGGTCTCAAACATGCTGCCCGTGAACCAGAAGTAGTTTTATATGGCCTGAGATTACTTGATTTCAGCATCTGTTACGATTCTTAGCTGGGATGCCTTCTGTGCAGAGTCTGGCATGAATGGAACTGAACAATAGGACTTCTCAATGGCATGCAGAGGCTCTTGCAAGATGATGCTATTAATTGTCAGGACGTATCTGTTTTCATTAACCATCAGGGTTGTGGAATGCATGTGAGAAAGAGGATGGGCAAAGACAAAGGAAGACGGCATTGAGGACAGCTGATAACTGAGAGAAATGAGTTATTAGAATAACCCTGAGAGGTGCTGTTCAGTGACTCTTTATTTGGTCGTGGTAGAAATCCTTTTAGTATTGTATATTTAGCAGCTGCTGGTATCCTACTCAAAAAAGAAAGTTTTCTACTTTTCCATGGGAAATTTTGAGTTATCAACTTAAGAAGGAACCGAGTAAGAGGCCTGTATGGTTCCTTTTTAAGGAGAAAGGTGGCATAAGGGGCATGTAATGTGAAGAGTCTGTTTTCTGGTTGCTGTCAATTGAGAGGTTTGCAGTGGAGTAAGTTGACATTTATTTATGCAGCGAAGTTTATGCACTATGTGAGGTTTCAGTTAGGATCAGCTATCCAACATTGTCATTATGTGCATACTTAGTATTTTTATTTATCTGATGTTTTAAGACTTATTTCAGCTGCATTTCGTCTGGATAGCTTTTAAAATACCTGGGTAGCATGTTTTCTTTTTGGTGTAGTATTCTTGCAGTTTGCTACTCTTTCTTTCATTTTAAGACCAGAGTAGCAGAATCAAATTTAAAGGGCTTGCATTCCGAATTTTTTTTTTTTGTTTTGGAAATGTGTCCTTGTGTCTATTTCAGTATATGTGAATGCTTGTGCAGCATTTTTATTTTTGGACTTAGGTCAATGAAAATGGTTCTGAAGTTTCTAAACACAAGGTCGCTAATCTTTATTTTACTTCACGATTTCAAAGGTCACCTAATGTGAAGTGTTGAATGTAAATAGTGTTCCAGGCTATACACGTTTTTAAATGATTTGGTGTCTTTAAGACAATGTCTGTCTAGATGTGAAACTGTTGTGCAACTTTAGAAATGTCACTCACTTGTGTTCCTTTCCTTTTGTGGGCTCTTTTGAACCTGATTATTATTTGAGCAGTACTTACTGGAGAAAGCCGTGGTTACTACCACTCAGAACTGAATCATTTAGTAACAAGACACCTTGGTGTTCTGATCTGATCATAGTTTTTCAGTGATTTCAACTGTTGGGATTACTGTCTTCAGATTTATCCTTTTTCTCACAGAATTATTCTCCTAAATAAAGTTGGGTTGGTTAAGTGTAATTGCCACATATGATGCAGCTCCATGCAAGCAGTGTATGTTGTAAATATGAAATGATTCATTGAAGAAAAGTAAAGTGTTTAGGAACTTAAGTCATGCTGTCATTTCTCAGAGTTTAACATTAATTGTTTATTTTTTTCTGCTTGAATTAACAGTTTAATTCTTGGCCTCATACCTCTCAACCTTTTAGCGCAAAAAATCTGGACAAAGACTAACAAAATGGAGGGACAAAGGCCCAGGAATAGGGACAGATTTTAAATATTGCGTTTATAAACTTAGACAGTTGCTAGAGTAACACGGTTTGGGTTAACATAAATTTTCTGAAGAATTTGAAGTCTGAAACTCAAATGTATGTCATTATGTAGTGACTTCAATCCTCAGATCATCCCAATGATTTGTCAGAACACCACAAACTTTATGAGGAATAGACCAAAAATATGAGGCACAAATCTGGACATTCTGTGAAACTCTGGACCATTGAGAGGTATGCTTGAGCTTCTTGTTTTACATTATACATCCTCTGAACTTCACAACTGTCCATGGTCAGTGCTCTGTTCCATTTAACAAAGAGAAATAAACTAGTAATTGAGCCAGTTGCTGACATGTGGAACTAGGTTATTTAAACATCTTGTGTTCTAAACAGTAATTGTTTGTTTCTCATTAAGAGCTTAGTTGAAATGACCAGAATGAAACTAATACAATAGAATACTGTTATTGTCAGTCTGTTGCTTCAAACAAAAATTTTTTTGACTTAGTTTTTTTTTTAATTACCAAAAAATATAGTTATAGTTTATGGATTACCTGAACTTCCAGCCCACAAAAAAATCCTTGGTGTTATTTGCGGCCCTCGTGATCATCTGAGTTTGAAACCCCTGTTTTAAGTGACTACCTCCCCTTCATATAAAAAGGTCTGTCTTCATCAAGAGGAAGAAGAATGGGGGCAAGGTCACATTAATCATGTATATGAGCCTCTTATATAAGCAGGCATTGTAAACCTTTTTGTTAGATAAGAGAATATTAGCCTTTCATATTATATGTCAGGAGATAATGATCTCCATAAAAGTGGGCACAGCTTCTCATATTACATGTGATAAAATGGAAAAAGCTCTGTAATAAAACTTTAATACTTGACTCCAAGGAATATGAGCCCCACTGATGCAGACACAGTCTGTCATTTTACATTTGTTACAAAACAGACTAATAAAGTCTGGTGGCAGCCTCATAAAAGCAGGCATTTTTAATGATATTAGATGGACCTGATGAAGCTCAGGCAAAAGTGTTTTCTTAAATATTGTTCTATAGTTGTTGCTCATAGTGTGTTGTCATGTTTTGTTTGTTAGAAGTTAACAATAAAAATAAAAATAAAACCTTTTAACTAATAATGAGGTTCCACAGGTTGCTCAGATGGTAAACCCTGACATGTGTTTCACTAATATTCAAATAAGGGAATAACCTCTAACCTTTGGGATTGGCCCCTTGTTTTTCCATCTGACTGAGTTAGTCTCATCAGTATTCCTGGACCTGTGAAACACATTAGATATAGTTGCACACTAAAAACTCCTCCAGGACTTAGCCTCTTTAGGCCTCAATAGCCCATCATTAACCTGGTTCCACAACTACTTATTCAATAGAAAACAAACCATGAAATGGCATCAAGACTACTCTGATTTCTTCCAAGTAAAAGTTGGCATCCCTCAGGGATCCATTCTAGGCCCCCTACTCTTCAATATCTTTATCAATAACCCACACTCTGCCACTAAACAGGCTACCCTGGTACAATACACAGATGATGCCACACTCATCTGCTCAGCCCAATCACTAACCTAACTACAGGACAACACCAAACAGGCCTTTCTAGACATTGAATCCTGATTAGGTAGCTCAAATCCACTGCTAAATGCTAAAAAAAATCCAGCTGATGCTTTTCACACCTAAAACTTCTGCAAACAAAAGCAATTATTCCACACCCTATTTGCCCATGAAAGTAAAACAGAATGTGTAATTAAAGCCAAACTCCTTGAAATATTTGTCAATGATAGTCTCAAGTATGACCTACACCTACTGCTAGCCATTAAAAAGACAAACTGGAAACTAGGATCCTCCATAGAGACAAACAATTCCTTCCTGATAACTCCAAAAATCAGTAAAAAGGTCACACAGACAAGCCAATCAGTAAAAACTACAATAAAAATCTACAACTTACAACAGCCCATAAACTAATACACTCCCCAGAAAACTCCACAGCTCTAAAGGCAATACCACAACCCCACACCACTAATTGAGTTCTATGATCCAACAATAAAGCTCTACTATCCATTACAAGATCTGATAACAGATCAGGTGATTCATTGCGCTCTAACCAAGTTGCAAAAACTTGGAATGAAATCTCTCCTGAAATAAGACAGATAAACACTATAAATAGCTTTAAGGTGTCACTGAAAAAACACACTCTAAATAACTGATTGTGCTCTTGCAATGCTCCAGGCTGAACCTCCAGAACTCTGCCATAGTCATCCTTCTAATTACACTGTTAACTCCATCTTTCTTTACTCTAACTCACCACAATTTCTTTCTTTTATACTAATATAATTACAATGTACTAACACCCAAAATAGGCCTCAACTACTTTCTGTCATGCTTTTAAATCCTTTCCACTCCAGCCTGTAACCCACTTTTTCTTCCCTATAAGAATTTTTCTTCCAGGTAACTACTGATACATCTATTTCTTTCATACATGCGTTTACCTTCTATCTATCCCACCCTATGCGTTAGTTACTCTTAAATGTCAAATCTGTCTGTAATCAACTACTTCATGTTTCAATAACTCAAATGTGTATGGAAGGTACTTTGCATTATCCTATGTAATGTGATATTATATAATTTGCTGTATTCTCTCTATGTCATGGTATATTATTTCATTTCTATAATGTATTTTTGTATCTGTGGAGTTTTCTCCCCAAGTCATTTGATGAAAATGAGAGAACCCCCCCCCATCAGAATTTCCCAGTAAACAAATATAAATAAATAAAATAAATAATTTTACTACAGTATATTAGTTGTGTGTTTTTTTTGTGGACACAGGAGTATTAATTTGCCAGTGTTCAGCAACATGAATTGGTTTCTTACACTAGTATGTGCCACATATAGCATAAAAAAGTGATATATATATATATATATATATATATATATATATATATATATATATATATAAAGCTACGTACATACATACATATATATATATATATATATATATATATATATATATATATATATATATATATACGCACACACATATATATATCAAATCTTAATTTAGCGATTTATTTCGCCTACAGTGTTTGCGTGGTTGCGGTTTCCTCTAGTGACTTTTCTTTGGAGATATATATATATGGTTTACTATCAAAAACATGAAAATCACTTACGTGAACGGTGATTTCCGTGACAAATAACATCGAATCATACATATTAATTAGGCTGTATGGTCGACGCAACAAAGTTGACAAATTCTGTTGACCATAGTTTGTAAATCTCCCATTCACATCAATGCTGTGAGTCCCTGCCCTGTGTACGTCCTTCTAAACAGACGTACACATGAACACCGACATTCCAACTGTCGCTCCTACCATGGTCGAGGAGGTGGCTGTCGTGCATGTCAATGTCGACCTTTTGACTGTAAACCTATATATATATATATATGGGTCTACTTTAAAATACCGACACGCCACTTCGCCGACACGCAAACCACCGAGACCAGATAACCGAAAACACAAAAAACCGACAACGCAAAACACCGAACACCATTACACCGACACACCGAACGTAAACAACACATTACACTACATAGCATAGCCACTAGCCCTAACCCAAACCCTAACCCTAAGGTCCGACACTATCGCACACTCACCCTACCTGCACCCTAACCCTAACTCACTTAACCCACCCCTAACCCCAAGGTCTGACACTATCGCACACTCACCCTACCTGCACCTAACCCTAACTCACTTAACCCACCCCTAACCCCAAGGTCCGACACTATCGCACACTCATCCTACCTGCACCCTAACCCTAACTCACTTAACCCACCCAAAACATAAAGCCTGTCACTATCGCACACTCACCCCACCCCGCACCCTAAACCTAACTCACTTAACCCGTCCAACCTACAGTCCCTCACTGTCACACACTTACCTTACCTGAACCCCGACTCCGACACTAACACACACTCACCTTTCCCACACCCTAACCCAAAATCCCACAATATCGCACACTTACCTGACCGCTCCTAACTCCGTCACTGTCGCACACTTACCGAGTCGCGTTCCACATTACCCTTGTCGGTCTTTCCGCTTTCGGCAAATTACCCTTTCGGTAAACTAACCTGTCGGTCGTTTGGTCTTCGTCTTCCGCGTGTCGGTGAATCGTCGGTTCGGTCAACTAAAGGGGACCCATATATATATATATATATATGGGTCTAGGACTGATGCACGAATGGGCGGGTGTACTTACAAGAAAATGCTTTTCACTGAAGCAGCATTTTTGCATAAGTATGCCTGTTGTGCCGGTCATACTACAGTGCGGATAAGGGAAAATTCCCTTTTCCCCACTGTAGTGCGATCTCGGAGGGGGGGTGTGGGTGGCGCCCCCATGGGGGTGCAGGGGGGCTTGCCCCCCGGCATAAAACTAGATTTCATGTTTTTTTTTTTAACACACTTTAGCGAAAGCGTTTTTTTGGTGAAAGCACTTTCGTTAATGTGTGTCCAAGATCCATATAGATATATATATATATATATATATATATATACACACACACACATATATATATATATATATATATATATTTATATATATATATATATATATATATACACATATATATATATATATATATATATATATATATATATATATATATATATATATATATTCCTATCAGTTGATCGAGTTTTCAGAAACTTGAAATTCATATGGCTGAGACCATATGATAGAGTTTTTGAAAATTTAGAGCTTTGAGCTTTTGAATGGAGATCACGGTACAGTGAGAATTGGGAAATTTACCCTTTTCTTCACTGTAGTGTTTTCTCTGAGTTGGTATATATAATTTTCAGGGGGTAGGCGGGTGCAGGGGGGCTTGCCTCCCTGCATAAGTGTAAAAGAAAAAAGATTTTTTTTTTTTTTTGTTTTATGTTTGATTTCTCGGAAGCTACATCATATGGTCTCATCCATATGAATCTCATGTTTCTGAAAACTTGGTCATCTGACATAGACTCATATATATACATAGCTAGATATGTATATGTCTTTCTCTTTATCGAAATATTGAAACCAACAACATCTTAGTTTCTTTTATTTCTTACTTTTAATGGAAATGTGATGATTTATATACCTAGATACCTGAAGAGAGAATGTAACATTGTGCATCTGTAGGTATGAGCTGCTAAAAATTTTATACTTCTGAATTCCTAAAGTCACAGGTGAGAGTATGCAAGACTTCTTGCCTTTAGTTCATGAAAAAAATAATTAGGCTATGTACTTAATATCATAATTTCACAATGTTGTTAATATGGTAGTTATGTAATGTGGCCATGAAAATATCAAAATAAAATGGTCAGTACATTAAAACTATTATTTTATTCAAAATATTATTTTGTGCTTAAAAGGATGAGAGCATAGAAACTGTCAGGGGAAATGACATTCCCTCACTCTCTTTGGCAGAGTAAGGAAGTCATTATTTGGGAAAATCCTGGATTTGAACCATCACTCCTTGGGGATGACAGAAGTCATTTTCAGTGGTTGGACACCTAGTGAGGATGATTCATCAGCAACTCCCAAGAGTAGCGTACTAAGCACAGCCCACTGTGGGGAGGACCTGTGGAAGGCTTGCAAGAGAGAGGATATCTGTTAGTTGGCCTAGGAGTACCTTGGCATCATCCTGAAGGCACTTTCCAACACATAAAACAAACCATTGTTGTCATTATGGATTAATTGGGAAATAATGTAAAACTACAGAAGTTCTAAATAAAAGGAAAAGTATCTTATGGCTCTAGCATGTTTAATGCTCATTTGTTAAAAAGCAAACCTTTGTTTATTGCATATAATTCATCAAGCCTGAATTCAGAGAAATATGTTTCACACTTACTGTTCTTGAAATCAGGCAATTAAGCTTAACAAAATTATTGAAAATCTGTAAATTCTAGTGTCTGTGATGTTGCATAAATGCTTTTTTACCACTGCAGTCAGAGTTAAGATAAAATTAATTAGCTGACATAGTAATTGGTAGCATTGGATGACTTTGGTTTCTGCCATAGTGAAATCATCCATTAAAACCTTGTTGCATAATGAAATGTAAATAGTTATGCCATACACTTTTCTTTATTGAGAAAATCTTTCAGTATGGTGCGGTGAGATAATGAGCAGTGATAATAGTGTGCAGAATAAGAAGGTTTTGATGGAAAGGGAGCAGAGTGAGATCTGAGAAGGAATTTAGAATACAAGTGGGTGGAGATGGTATAATTAAAACCGTTTGTGACTGGATAGTGCAGTTAGGTACAGTATAGGAGGATTAGAAGAGGAGGCAGAGTAAGTGAGTTATAAGTGCAGATGTAGTGGGGGGTGGGAATTGGGAGTAGGGTAAGGGAGTGGAGTAACATCCAAGAGTAGTGAGGGTTGAACAGAATGGGTTGGCTCACGGTGGAGTAAGTACCAGGAAATCAATATTTAAAACTGCAACAAGAAAGAAGGTAAGACAAGTCCTGATAGTAAATAAAGCTGTTAGATTGCTGTTAACATACACCTAAGTTAACTGCAACAGGCAGCATTGCAGTGACTTTGGCTTGAAATGAAGATACAGTAGCTGGAGAAGTAACTGAGATGAGGGGAGGGCCAGGTAAGTACTTCAATGCAATGCAGTTACTCCCCTCCGCAGATGGTTTACCACCAAAAACAATCAGTGATATTGAATGTTTACGAATACAAAGTCAAGTTCTTTGAACTCTAAATACTTGACATGAGTCACATCATTTAATTTTATTGTTATTGGCTTTTATTGCCTTTCCAGGGAAATTTTATACTGCTGGAGTAAAATATGCTAAACTGTTAATTTAGCTTCCCCTTCCACAGTACAAGGCTGGTGGGTAGGGGTGTCCCTCCAGCAAATTCAACACTACAGTGGCAAACACACTGATGCAGAAATGAGGGAAAACAAAATATTTCATTAAGTTTAATTTGATTCTTGGAAACTGCCTAACATAGGTGTTAACTGAAGGTATGGCATATTTTGTACTTTTGCAACTGGAGGTGAAATTCAGCTGTAGACGTTCCCTTCATAGTGATATTATGTTAACTTTTGCAGCAGCAGTTGTGAGAAATACTATGTGGTCAGTACACTGGGAGAGAGAGGGAAACAGAGATTAAAATAATTAGGATTGTTTGATGGTTGAACTTGATAGATAAAGTACTATTTGTCTATACTCTCCTGCATTAAGTACAACTTGGCCAACATAAGAAGTGCACGATATTTCACAGTTGCACATCTCTGATTTATAGCCTTTAAACAGTAAAATAAGGAAGCTAACAGCTATATCTAGGTATCCAAGTTTTGGATTACTAAAATGGAGGCTTCCACAGTTTAGAAGGACAGATGGAAAATAAAGCAGCTCTCAAGAGATGTGTGTTGGTATGCAAGTTTTGGATTACTGAGATGGAGGGTTATGGATTTTAGCACAGGTAGAATGCCTATTTCATTTAATTCACACTCTTTGCTACACAACATTCACTTTATAAATGTGACACTTAAGCTCTTTAGAATAAGCAACTACCTCACTGCATTTATGAAACTGACAAAAGTGAATGAGTGATTTTAAATTCTGGCCTTGTATTAGACAGCAGAAATCTACTCCACATAATGACTTCATAGCCCCCTTTTATAAAGTTCTGTAATGACCTGGTACAGTTACTGATAAAGAGAGAATTCCCAAGGGGGTAGTTGTGATCTGTTTAATATTTCCATTTTCAGTTACCTCTCTCAGTACCCTGCACATTATCAGCAAGCCAAAGCATGCCATTTATGCCGACTTTGAAATGGCTGGCATTCTGAATTAAACATGCAGTGAACAGAATTGCAATAAGCTTTTTGATGTTTATTTTTGTAAAAAAATATCCTCTCAGTAGTCAAGTATTGTCACATCTGGGAACTTGCCTCCTTTCCTTAGTTTCCAAACCAAGCTGAATGTGAAGACAGATGACATTCAAAATTCTTTCAGCATTTGGATTTGAATGTCATATAGCGATCCAAATAGAACTTTTTTTCAGACCCTCAGGAAATGAGTGCTGTATGAATATCATTTTATAGAGTCAGACAATGAGAAATCCTTGATTGCACCAGAAAAAGAAATTAAAAATGCCAGACTTAAACTATCATCATTATATTTCTCTTAGTAATGTATATGTTATCACTACTAAAAGCAGTCATGTTAAGATCCTGCCTTCTCAACAATATGTGCTGTATTACCTTCTCTGCAAATTGCATTCAAGAACTATTTTCATTGTATCACAGTCTTGAAAAAAAATATTTTTCTGGAAATAACTATGTCATATAAGGTGTGGACAGAGACAGAAACTACTAAAAGATGCACACACGGATGCACACACATGTGCACCCCCCCCCCCCCACACACACACACACACACACACACTCATGCACACACTGCTTTCGTGGAAATGTGGTTACTAATATAAAAATAGGAGTGAAAAACATACTATACATTTAATTAATTAATTAATATATAAATAAATACATATTTCACTGGAAGTGGACAAAATACATGCAAACATTCCTTTCTCACAGAGTCTGAAGAAATATGCCCCAGCATTCATCCATGCACAATTCCCCTGGCCTGGTTATAATGTTTTATGTGAGTTACTGGTGAGCACATTTTTGAAAGCTGAATAAATATATGTGATGTATTTGACTTCCCTGAGAAGTTACTGTGGAGCGTTAACATCTAGTTATTTTGCTTAAGCTGCTGTCTCAGTTCATCCATGACATGGACACATGTGGTTTTCCTCAAGCAGTTCAGCCAACAGACAGTCTAATGTTGCAGTCATATTGGTTATCATGGCAGTTCAAAAGCTATCCGGCCATTATCTTTTTCTTCCAGAACTAGAGTGTTGCGTTGTTGAACTGTTCCTGACCTTCTGTGAAGAAGTCATGCTCAGCTGTACAGTTTCCATTATTCATGTAAATTTTCCGGGTGCAACACTCAGAGCACAAAAGTTTCTTTAATGGATTCAAGACCTAATCTACAGTTTTTGCTTAAAATACATTTCTGCAGAAGGCCATCTGAGCAAAGGATCCTGCATATTGCAGCCTGTTCTGACAAAATTACTACACAACAATCGATCAGCAAATATTTATAGTTTCCGAATGACATGAGTACTTATAGGTTCTTAGGTTCATAGGTTACTGCTAGGCTAACTGCCCTTGCAGGCCATTTTAAGCCCAGACAATGATCCCATTCAGTGCTTAAAATTAACGTATCCCATTGGAGTTTAGAATCACCAAACTCTTCAAAGATAAAACCACAGTAATACTGACTGACATTCAGCAAAGAAGGAGTTAGCAGTGTAGTGGTAGCATTGTGAGAAAGGTATTTCTAAGGTTGACTGTAAGGCTGGGGTTTGGGGCAGGGTTAGGTTTAGACATTGTTTATGTGCACTTTCCTAATTTAAATGAATTTCTTACTCCCTAGACCACATTCATTTAAACAGTGTAATTCTGTGAATGATAAGCAATGCAGACCAGAAATCTCAACATATGTGCAGCAAACTCTACAGTAAACATTTGTATGGTAATATAGCTATCATATGCAAGTATACTCTGTAATAAGCATAGTATGTGCAGCACTGATTACATTACTGAAACATAGTAAGGGACTGCCATACTGCACCAACTCATTAATACCTATTAATCCTAATCCTGCCCCTAACCCTAACACTGTACCTTACCTTAGAAAAGCACGTTCTGTAGCATTATCACTATATGAAACAGCCTCTGGTACATGCCATAAGGACCACCATACAACCACAACACTAAATCTATCCCCTTACCATAACCCATGATATGCACTGACCTCAATAAATAATGATTCAGAGTACTTCTACCATGACATAGAATATAATACTTTAAGAATGCTACTATTACCTGCAGGACCATATATATATACATATATATATATATATATATATATATATATATATATATATATATATATATATGGATCTAGAACGTTTGATCGACTGAGCAAGTGTCCGAATCCATAAAAGCCGAACACACTTTAACGAAAGTGCTTTTATCGAAAAAGCGCTTTCGTTAAAGCGTGTGACAAAATAAAAAAAAAAAAAACACTACATTTACATGTGACCCCACACCCCCTCTACTTTAATATTCTCCCTTCGAGACTGTACTGCAGTGGAGAAAAGGGAAATCTCCCTTACCAGCACTGTACAGTCATACGTACGCGAACATGCTTCTTTGGTGAAAAGTACTTTCGCGTAAGTATGCCCGGCCATTTGGATTTTGGTCATTTGCTCAGTCAGATTCATATATATATATATATATATATATGTGTGTGTGTGTGTGTGTGTGTATAAACTGTACATTTATACCAATTTAACACGTATCCCATCTGAAATAGTACAGTCTCTAAGCACTCAGAATTATTAGAAAGTGTGGATTAAACATAAAACTCCTGATTGAGGGGGAGAATCATATTGATAGGTAATGTAAACTCTGTTTATATTTTTCAGATAATTTGCAGTGGCTTGAATATTATACAGTGCATCTAACAAAAAAAACATTTGAATTAATTTATTATGAAGCTTAGATATTGCAACCAAGATTCAACATACACCATTTTGTGACATTTAGTATAATTTGCTCTAGTAATTTAGATGACTATTGATTTCATAGGTACAGACAATAAGTTAGAGATGAAAATATATTGTTTTGTAGCAGTAGCTTGGGGGAAATAAGAAGTACATTTGTAATGCTTCTATTATTCCTAAATGAGGAAGAATGCATTTTAAGTTATATTTAGTTTAATATTAGTAGCTCTCCCATTTTAAAGCAAAATGTAAAAATGCTGGAAAAATAGTCATACCAGGTGCAAATTAATATAATGTACACCATAGCTTATTGTAGGAGGACTTAAAACACAGACTGATAAATGCAAGAATTTTGAAAAGTAGGCTGGGGATGGGATTTGTTGATGTTGAGCCTCCTAGCATATATTGCAAGGGTATGTAGATAATTCTGGGAGCTCAGTTTTTTTGTCCATTAGCTTCTAAGCCTCACCTTGGAAGGTTGACTATTTCTATACTTTATTGGGAAGGAATGGGGAAACTCCAGGGAGAGTCTAGATTCAAAGTGTGAGTTGGAAATTAATGAAGAAAGAAACTAGCCTACATAATGAATCTCAGTGCACAAGTTTTGATTATGGGGGAAATAACTGTTTGATAGGTAAAACTGGGAAATAAAACAGAAAGTACCTGTTCAGAGCAAAAACAAAAGAGTTTTCTCATATTTTAAAAAAAGAAAGAATTATAAAGAATAGTAAGCATATTTGGAAAGTAATTAAAACAAGCTGCATCAACAAATTGCAATTAGTATCCTGGAATGTAAATGGATTAACATATCCAATAAAGTGAGACATGGTATTTCATACTTTAAAGAGGAAGAAACTGATGTTCTGATGAAGTTCTGTTTTGAGGGAATGAATGAATGAAAGCACTAAACCATTAAAACCATATACTTGGTGTCTTTGAGTTTGCCGTTCATTCCATTTCAGTTAAGTGGGTTTGTTTTTTTTTTTGTTTTTTTTTTATCACTGTCATGCTACAGTTTTTAGTTGTAAAAGAAGATATTGTTAACAGTGAAAATCAGGAAAAGGAGTAAAGGTATTGTTAAAAGGGTTTGCTTTAATGGATAGCTGGAAAAGGTTTACTAAAGGCATGAGGAATGAATGGTATAGATATTAAAGTATAAATGAAAGGCTTGGTCTGAAAGTGATAAGGTTTTCATACTAAAAGAAAATGCATACCTATTTGAGAAAATGAAAGATGGGCCACTGACATATTCAGACAATGCCACATTGAAGATTCTTTACTCAGATTATTTTTACTTTGATGAAATAACACAATAATTTAATACATTCATAACATTCAATAACTATTTACAGTATTTACATTCAGCCTGACAAAAAGGATTCAGATAAAAACATTTGTAGTTAAATAATAAGTTAATATATAAACTATGATAGTTAGAAAGAGTTTGGTTCCATCTGTAGGGTATCAATCAAATTCAAACTTTCCTCCACGGACTATTAATCAATGGCTTAGGAAAAGTTCTTAACTCTTTAGTTCTTTTCTCCATTAGTATGCATTTCTTCAGTGATGATAGGAATTTCTCCATTGTGGCTGCTACATTAGAGTTCCATCTTCTAGTTATACATGTTCTGGCTATTGCTAACATTGTCCATAACAAATACAGGTAATCTTTCTTCATATTATTACTATTAACAACATTCAATAAAATTAAAGACTTTGTCAAAACAAATATATCAGTATAAATAGCTTGAAGAATTTTGTTAATCTCATTCAAATATAGTTTAATATTAGTACAGTTATAAAAAATATGAGACCAGTCAGCATTAGTGGACAGATGATATCTCCAACATAGCTTGCTGTTTGAAGAGTTCATTTTTGAGGGTTTCTCAGGTGTCAAAAAGGATCTGTGTAGAAATTTCCAATGAAAAATCCTTCAGAAGTGTGAGTAAAAAGTTAAACTGAAAATAAAATGTTTGTTTTATCTTCCATTGATAATGATACATGAAACCATTTAGTTAGGTATTGCCAGTAAGAATCTTTGGGAGCTGTCTTATAAACAATTAAAGTGTTATATAGATATGACAATTCATTCTTAACATTGATATTATTATATAGAATTCCAAAAATCCAGTTTATAATTTTTAGTACGGTTTTGAAGGATGAGTTATATATTATTCTACACAGATCCTTGGTGTATGCTGTGACACTCTGAAGAACCAACCAGTCATTAGGGGATAGGCCATAGGTTGACAATATACTTTGTGTGGAGTGTTCAAAGCTTGTTGGTTTTCAATACATTGTAACCAACAAAATAGGTTATTATTGTCCCATAAACCAAAAATCTCTCTATGTGTTTTATCAGGGAAATCCCTTGCAATAGTAAATGGTATTACAAATCTATGCCACAGTTTTATATCTAAATTTGTGTTAAATAATTTTCTAAACACATCAATAATATTGTTTATTAGTGGTAGTTCAATTTTGTTGTACTATACTGTAAATTTAAACTTAAATAGTGCCATATATTGTTATCTTTGTCATTAACTAAAGCATTCTTTGATAAACAATTTTCATTCATTAGTATAATGGAGTGTAACTGTTTCCAATTGGAAGAGTATCTAGGATTTATCCAATTCATCACTATTGTAATGATAGATGCCTTTATATAAGTTTCAGTCTCTGGGAATTTAACCCCCCCCCTTATTCCCATTTTCTGATATGATGAGAATATGCCACTCTATTTCTTTTGGGGTACCATAGGAATATCATCAGAGCTGAAAAGATTTCTTTAAGGATTTTCTTTCCTGGTGGAAATATAAGGGCTTGTGCTATATATAATATTTTAGGTAACAAAACCATTTTTATCAGTTGTAACCTATCATCAAATGTTATAAAGAAATTATTCCATTTGCTTATTAATGTCTTGATTAAGTCTATGGCTTTAGCATAGTTAAGCTGTAAGGGTTCCTCTATATTCTTCCCTAGGATTATTCCTAAATAGTCTAGAGTTGAAACCTGGTTTCCAATAATATGATTAACTGGAACCTGTATCTTCTTTTTTATTTAATAATAAATATTTTGATTTAGATTTGTTGAAGGAGAGTCCTGAGATTTTTTGGAAATTTGTTGTTACTATATCCACTTCATCTAACTCTTCCTTAGAGTTGGGTAAGGTAAGTAAGACATTATCAGCAAACATCATTATTTTAGAAATATATTGGCCATATATATTTATATCTGTTATCTTTGGGTTATTACATATTAAAATGGCAAGACTTGGGACATCATTGTCTAGTACCTCTAGTGATTTGGATTGCTTTGGAAGTAAAGAGACCTAATTTGACATATACTAGATTATTTTCATAGATTTTCTTTATCATTGTTATAAAAAAGGGGGGAAATCAAATAACTGTAAGACTTTAAATAAATAACCCTAATTTAAGGAGTCAAAGGCCTTTTGAATATCTAGACCTATTATCAATGCTTCTTGGTTTCCTCTAGTGAGGTAATTGATCAGAGTTAATACTCTTTTAATATTTTCCTGTCTATGCATGTTATGTATGAAACCAGTTTGGTCTTCATTAATTATTTTAGATATGGGTATTTCAATCTATTGACCATAATTGACATAAATAGTTTATAATCATTATTCAACAAAGAAATTGGTCAATATGAGTTGCAATGATTAGAGTCCTTATTATCTTTTAATATAGGGGCAATTAGAGAATATCTCCAAGAAGGAGGAATATTTGCTAATGTTTGAACTTCAAGAAAGGTTTTATGTAGGAGAGAGATTATAGAAGAAGGGAACAATCTATAAATTTTGATAATTAAGCCATCTATTCCAGGTGCTTTATTAGACTTATAATTTCCTTTTGAGAAATAGGTTTTTGTAGTTCCTCAGGAATTCTTGTTATGTTGGAGGCTATATTCTCTAACTTCTCACATTCATTTGTACTTATTTTATCTTTATGATGCTCTGCATAATGATAATTAAAAGCCTCCAGAATGTCCCCTATGTCCAAGACCTTTTATCCTTTTCCCTTCATAAACGATACTATCAATGTTATTAATTTTTGATTGTATCTTAACTTTCATAGATAGGTTATAAAGATGCTTAGGAGAGGTAGCATAAGAATTTAATTTCAGTTTTTCCATAGCTAAATTAGTTTTATGGGATAATATTTCATTGTATTTCTTATTTGTTTCTTCTATTTTCCTCTTATTATCTGTAGCAATTAAGTTTTTATTAGATTTAAGAGATAATATTTGATTTTGGAGTTGCTGTAACTCTGAGTTCCATTCTTTAATTTTATTTTTGTGCCAGCTAATGGTTTTACCATATAGATAGGCCTTAAGAGAATCCCAAACCATAATTGTGTTTGCTTCAGGTTTATAATTAATCTCTAAGAAAAGCTGAAGTTCAGAAGTTATCCAAGAGTTAAAGTATTTAATTTCTGTGATATATGAAGGAATCCTTGAAGTAATAACTAATTGATTGAATTCCAAGTGTATTGTTAACAACAGGGAATTATGATCTGAAAAGGGACAAGGTTGTATTGAAAAATTCAAGATTTTAGAATAAAGATTTTGTGAGATATAAATTTTATCTATTCTAGTTTTGGTACCAGGTCTATAGTCCTGGTGTGAGAATGGTAAAGAATCTGGTCCCAAAGCATTAAAGGTGTCTTTTAATTTAAACATTTTTGTCCATTTTTTAACTGTTTGGCTGAGGACAATAGTCTAGAAGATTTCCTATTGGTAATTTCTGTAATATCTGTGATACAAATGAAATCCTCTCCTAATATAATATTACCTTTAGAAGTAGTTATAATAAAGTCTAAGTGTTTCTTAGCTAGTCCAACCCCCCATACCTGGGAACCAGTATAAATTAACCAGGGTCCAAATTCTATTATTAAACTTAAGTATAACTAAGGCCCATGAGTCCATCATTATCTACATGTTTGTAAATGATTTGGGGATTTAAGAAAGTCTTTTTCCATAGAATTGTTATTCCTGTGGTCTTAGTTTTATAAGAAGATTGAGCAAGTATTGTGTATTCCTTAAGGTCCCACATAAATGTGTAATTTATTTTAAAGTGTATCTCTCGGAGAAAAACTACTTGAGTCTTGTTTAGTTTAAGATACCTTAGCAGGTTGGCTCTCTTATATGGGTTGTTTAAGCCATTAGTATTTAAGGATATCAAAGTTAAATCCATATCAGAATTCTTTAAAGATAAAAAATAATAAAGGAACTTGTATTAATAGAATCCTGTATACATAATACTCTTTCTGAATAGACAATATAATATCAATTGTTGTATTTATATTTATCTCAATCCAAATAACTTTCCCCATGAAAGATAAAAGTAAACCAATTGTGTCAGGTATTTCAAAACTAGAAAAACAGTTAAATAACAAAAAATTAGAATATTTCACTCTGATATAAACTTTAATACATTGGAGTGATTAAGTATCATTCGCCATTTTGGGCTAATTTCTATCTCTTTCATTTCCCTGCTATAAAACCCGCATTAGAGTGGTTTTGCGTGCCAGGCAGTGCCAGTTAGCCAGGGTATAACTATTCCTGGCACCACAAAGTCTACTCTTCAATTTTTCCCTTGGAACTAGACATACTTTCAACTTAAGCACTCAAACCATTAACTTCTTAGCCCGGCACTTGCTTAAAACTCATAGCAAGCACTAATAAAACTTAGCACTAGACCCCCCTATACAGTAGAGAAGGACAAGGCTCACTAGTTTACATTACCAGCCAATCAGTAAAACAGCTCACTGTACCTTTCCAGGCATGTCCAAAGGGCAGTTTCAGGTGTAATCTCTGGTCCACCTAGTAAATCTGTGCATTTTGAGGCAATGTTACAACTGCTACATGTACGCAGACAACCCTCTCCTCCTACCACCAAACACTAATACATGTGAGAGATGCAATTATGTAGCCAAACTGGAGGCTAAGCTCTCTCAACCCAAGACTGAACCAGACAGTCACGAGGAGAAGGGAATTGCTTGCATCACACCACCAGTCTCACATAGACCTATAAAACCAGCACCGGCAAAAAACACACATAAATACACGAAAACATACTCGGAGGCTCTAAATAAAAATATGCAAAAGCAACACAGACCTCCAAAGCAGACATCCAAGCAACCTCCAACCCCCCCCAACACAAACCATGAAACACATACTTCATAAAATCAGTGTGCCACGCAGTCACAGCCCTTAAGGCAAAATAACATACCCAACACACTAGTAATAGGTGACTCTATAGTCAGGCACACTGACGTCCCACTCACTAGGCTGAACAAGGTGAAGGCTAATGTTAGCTGCCTGTCGGGTGCCAGGATCCGCCACATAACACAAGCACTCGGGGTCACTCCAGAACAAGTACAAATACGACTCTGTCATTGTCCATGATGGTGTGAATGACCTGAGATGTACCTCCCTGGACTACATGAAAAGAGACATAGAAGAGCTCTCTGATCACATATCCCCAGCCGGTATGACCCTGACCCTGAGTAGCATCCTGCCCTCACCAAGAATGATACCACGGTATAAAGAAAAAAAATTATCAATTTCAACAATTGGCAAAGCTTCTGGTGTCATTTAAAGAGGATCCAGTGTCTGTCAGCCTGGGCTTGCACCTGTCACCCTTAGGCTTTCAAATACTGGCCAAAGCTCTTGCCACCCCCATAGTGCCTTTTTTAGGCAAGGCTCAAAAGACAAACCCACCACCGTAAATAGCACAAGTAACAAAAAACTGAGGTTAATTCTACTCAATGCCAGAAGTCTAAACCTCAAAATGCATGCATTCGAGGCACTCCTCAGTATGGAGAAAATCGATATATGTGCAGTAACAGAAACCTGGTTTAAGGCTCCAGAGAGCACCCCAGCACTACCAGGCTACAACTCATACCATATATTTCGGCCATAAAACCCAGACCGAAATACAAAAGGCAGGGGTGTATCCATATTTATCAAGGATACCCACACCTCCAGGTTAGTGGCACAGCACGATGCTTCAGAGATCATCCACATGCAACTAACAATGGGCAGAACTGCAATTCAAATTGTAGCTTGCTACAGATCACCTGCCATGTCCCAGGAACCCCATTCCACATTTCTGGAAACACTGGGAAACATAAAGGTTCTACCAAACACCCTGATATTGGGGGATTTCAATTACCCAAACATTAACTGGGATAACTACTCAAGTACTAACTCCCTTGCCCAACATTTCCTAGAATTTATAAACTCAAACACCCTGGATCAACTGGTCAACACCACCACCATAGGTGACAACATATTGGACCTGGTCATCACTAACATGGGCGACCAGTGTTCCACACCAGAGGTCAACCCCTCACTGGTTAAATCTGACCATAAACTAATCACTCTGTATATCCACATTCCGCCCCCACCCCCGGTCAAAGAAACCACTGTGAAAAACTTTTCAAAAGAAAACTTCACATTACTTAAGAGGTGGAAAGATTCAAATCCCCCATGCTAAAGGATAACGCTGCCCAAGCTGCAAAATCCTTTACTAATGCACTCTATGGGCACCTACAAGAATGCATGGATTGTGCTATCTCAAGCAAAACCAAGACTCACTCCTCCAAGAAAAGGAAACTAGTCTGGTGAACCTCTGCCATAAACAAGCTATACAATAAAAGGAGGAAACTAGTACAGAAAAGAGTAAAATCCCAAGAAGGGAAGACATCCCTGATCAGTATCAGCAAAAACCTACGATCCCTCATAAAATCATCCAAGGATAGATTAGAAAGACAAATTGCCAAGGACTCCAAAGATAACCACAAGGCATTCTTTAGCTATGTCAAGAATCTAAGTGGCAATTCTCAGATCTGCTCGGAGTTAGTGCAGAATGGCACAAAATACACTGAACCGACCAATATCGTCAACATCCTGGCAGACAGGTTCAGTGCAGACTTCACCCCCTCTCACCCCAAAAGGGCCCATAACTATACCAGAATAATGTAGTGCCCATGAAATCACAAACACAAAGGTTAAAACAGCCCTCTCCAAAGCCAAAAACACAGCATCAATGGGACCAGATGGTGTCCCAGGCTGCATCCTACACGAGCTCAAAGATGAACTAACCCCTCACTTAAACACACTGTTCAAACTCAGCCTCTCCACAGGCTACATGCCCATAGAGTGGTGCACAGCAATGGTTATTCCACTCCACAAAGGTGGAGCCATAACAGACCCTGGGAACTATCGCCCTATAAGCCTGACTAGCTTGGTCTGCAAGGCTATGGAGCACATCATTATGGATCTCATTAACAGAGACAATGGGAACCTGCAAACACTGGACCCTACTGAGTTCGGCTTTGTTAAGGGCAGATCATGTCTCCTAAGCCTGGTGGACTTCTTTGAGATAGTTACCAAGGCTATAGATGAGGGAAAGCTGGTCCACACAGCCTACCTAGACCTCGCAAAGGCCTTCAATACCATTCCCCATTCTGGTATTATAGACAAGATCAGCAGTCTGAACATAACCCCCTACATCATGAGATGGGCTGCCAACTAGCTCATGGACAGAACCCACATGGTAAGACTTGCGGGAGCTAGGTCTAACTCAGATCCGGTTACAAGTGGTGTTCCCCATGGCTCAGTCCTAGGACCCCTCCTGTTTGGCATATACTTCTCAGAGGTACAGGCAGGCACAGGAGGACTATGGCTGACCAAGTTCGAAGATGACTGCAAACTAGGGGCTATAACTGACTCTCCGGCCGACACAGACATCCTCTAAAAGGGTCTCACTGAGGCAGATACCTGGTGTCAAAACCATGGCTTCAAGCTAAATGCCAAAAAGTGCATAGTCATCCCCTTTGGAAAAAAACAAGGTATCCACAAACTACCACATAGGTGGTAGCCCCCTAAATAAGGAAGATGTAATAAGGGATCTGGGGACCCAAGCAGATAGTAATCTCTCCTTTGATAATCACATTGCCAAACACTGGACCCTACTGAGTTCGGCTTTGTTAAGGGCAGATCATGTCTCCTAAGCCTGGTGGACTTCTTTGAGATAGTTACCAAGGCTATAGATGAGGGAAAGCTGGTCCACACAGCCTACCTAGACCTCGCAAAGGCCTTCAATACCATTCCCCATTCTGGTATTATAGACAAGATCAGCAGTCTGAACATAACCCCCTACATCATGAGATGGGCTGCCAACTAGCTCATGGACAGAACCCACATGGTAAGACTTGCGGGAGCTAGGTCTAACTCAGATCCGGTTACAAGTGGTGTTCCCCATGGCTCAGTCCTAGGACCCCTCCTGTTTGGCATATACTTCTCAGAGGTACAGGCAGGCACAGGAGGACTATGGCTGACCAAGTTCGAAGATGACTGCAAACTAGGGGCTATAACTGACTCTCCGGCCGACACAGACATCCTCTAAAAGGGTCTCACTGAGGCAGATACCTGGTGTCAAAACCATGGCTTCAAGCTAAATGCCAAAAAGTGCATAGTCATCCCCTTTGGAAAAAAACAAGGTATCCACAAACTACCACATAGGTGGTAGCCCCCTAAATAAGGAAGATGTAATAAGGGATCTGGGGACCCAAGCAGATAGTAATCTCTCCTTTGATAATCACATTGCCAAAGTGGTTAGAAAATCCTTCTATGTGGCCCACCTAGTCACAAAAGGGTTTGCATCCAGATCAAAAGAGGTCATTGTGCCCCTCTACGCATTACTCATCAGACCCATCATAGAGTACAGCACCCCATTTGGGATGTACCTTACAAGACACCTGCAACAGCTGGAAAGACCACAGAAGTATCTCACCAAGAGGATCGCTGGCCTCATACAGATGCTCTATGCAGCTCGACTGAAGAAACTCCAGCTGTACTCGGTTGCATACCGCCTACTCAGAGGTGATCTCTGCCTGACATACAAGGCCATGTCCAACCCAGAATTGATGGACATGCTCCACCTAAAGAAAACCATATCCCCTTCAGCCACATGCACTAGGGATCTAAACCTCACCACAACAATAAATAGAATGTGCTGGAGGGATAGATTCCTGTCCCAGAGACTTCCCACGCTCTGGAACAAGATTCCAATATGCATTAGGCAGAGCTCCTCACTAACACTCTTCAAGAGAAACCTTGATGAGTGGATGGGAAACAGAAAGTTTACCTCGGGGATCACTTCAGTGGCTCTGCTGGACAGAGGCACAGGGAACTAATCTAAGGGGGCGGCGAAAGCCAACATATTCTGGCTAAGCTTATAAATGCCTTTGGGCAGATAGCCTAGTACCTACCTATGAACCTATGAACCTATACATGGAATGAGATATATTCCTAGTCTAGCAAACAAAACTAAATCTGCTAGACTACCTATCCCAACCATCAACCTTTGTTGATTCAAGCCCATGAAAACAAAGTAATAAATGGAGAATATATTATAAATTAAGAGAAAAATAGCAGTGATAAACAACTAATCAGATATTAATTCCAGTTAGGTTTTAGAGATGAGTTACATACACTATTATTAGAAACATTAAACATGTATACAGCAATCATTCATTAAGGAAGCAAGAGACATATTAGGATATATATATATATAATCTGAATTTAGTGCTTAATAGACTAAGGAAACATTAGCTTTATTAACAATCTAAATGATTACCCAAAATACCTAAGCATGTCACTTGTATTAGTTCTAATAAAAAAACTTCAAAATAGCAGCACAAATTAAAGAATCATTTAGCATTTGTATTTACTTGCCCTCTAAATAAATCTTATCATGACAAACTCCCACTAAATAAAAACTTGATGGGAACTGGATGTTAGCACATAGTGGGTGTGTGTCATTCCCAAAAGATGTTAGCATAGATTTTTAGAAATATTCCATAAGACATATTTGTCCTTAATTAACTCCTAAACTTTTGGAATAGCAGATGTTTAAATAACTGACTAAAATCAATAATAATTAACTGGCATCATTTAAAATGACAAAATTAGTAAAAAAACATTATTTATATAAAACTTACTATGGATAACAGGTCCTAAAAGTGAATGACTCAAAGACAAAATTAAGATAGAGATAGCTGTAAATATCTACCATAGTAATAGCTGTAAATATCTACCATAGTAATAGGGTAATACTGAAACTCATAACTTGTTTGTTGTGTTATCACAAGTCATAGATATGACTGAGCCCTTTCCCTGTCATAAAGTGCTAATGTACTAAAAGACATGACTTTATAATAACTGAAAACATGACATCTGAAATATAAATAATATCTAGGATACAATAAGGAAATCTACATATTAAATGCAAAGTAATTATAGTTCAATCAAAATTATTTATATATATATATATATATATATATATATATATATATATATATATATATATTTGTTAGGATTTAGTATGGTGTATGAGTATCATTACAGTTATTACCATTAGTCATAAGCATTTCCTGTAAATGTATAAGCCTATACTAAACACTTGCTAACTGCATAGGAAAGTTATTTATAAAGATCTATTTATAAAATATCCAGTATATTCACTAGAAATAGTGGCTATAATTAACTGTTTACAAGAAAAAAATAACATTTCTGTATATATTTGATCACAAAATATAGTTACTGTTATAAAAGGAACCATGAAGCGTTCGAAAGACATGCGTGAATGGGGGTGCCTTCGTTGAAGGTTTGGCGTCGGGCTGGCAACTCGGCACCATAAAAATCTAGTGCCAATCATTAGCAGACCGGAGTTCCACTGTGGTGACCCCTAACCGGGAAAAGCTGAAAGAAAAACAACAACATAAAAGGGAACCATGAAGATATTTGCAGACAGTGTAGCTCATAATTCTTGTAAAAGAAGCCTACTATGCTATATTAACCAATCAGAGACTTGACATTCACAATTAGGCTTGCATATACACTTTAGATGTAATGTAATCTGATATGCATGCATGGAATGCATGATGTCATGAGCTAAGTAAGAAAGCTACACTTCTTAGATTTCAAACTGACATTTTCCCGCCCAGCACAGTACATTTCCTGACCTCACTTTAATTGTGTCACAAAGTCTGCTTATTTACAGTAACAAATGCAGAGTTTAACTGTCAGATACTTCCAAATGGTAAAATAACATTCATTGCCAATGAGAGAGAAAACAGCACTTTAAACTCTATAGGAAATATAACTTGTAACCATTTAAAAACCTTGTGCCATAAAACATACAAGCATACGACTGTCAGAGAGACCCAATTTATGTCAAAAGTCGGTAAACCGCTTTTTGTTCACACAGGTACTAATATATATATATATATATATATATATATATATATATATATATATATATATATATATATATATATATATTGAAATAATCAGAAGTTATAAATATTAAAACAACTAGTTAATATATACTAAATCATAGATATGCCCTGTATCCCATGTATCCAAAACAGTTTTTATAAATAATCTAAGCAGTGACTATGCCTGTGTATTAACTCAGAAGAACATTTAGCAGGGCAAAGGGCTATTTGAAATGAAGCATGTCATCTTAAAGTCATAAAAGCAAAGATAGATTACTGTTCAATTATATCACTCAATAAACCAGTAATATTATACTAATACACTAAAAGCATAAACATTTAATTTGTATATGAACAAAAAAGTATAGAAATGAAATAGCAAAAAGAGAAAGAATAGCAATAAGAAAAATATTGTCATGACATACCTTACTTGAAGATTTAGCAAGTATAAAACAAATTAAAGTCCAGTTGCAGTAGATGCTTTGAGAGATTTAGTGGGAACAGCAATCTTTGACACAGTTTTTTTTGTTTTTTCTTTTTAATATCAGCCCAAGAAGATGTATCAGTAACTCTCTTCAGAGATGCAGATGCCCATTCCATATCTTCAGGTAAGGAAATAATGTTATTGTCTTTAATAAAGGCAGTGGCTTCCTCTAGGGCATTAAATGATCTCATTTCATTCTGATATAGAATTTTTATTCTGGCAGGAAAGACAGGCTGAGTTTTGATGTTATTTTGCTTTAACAGTTTTATTAATGGCCAAGCTTTTTTCCTCTGTTCCAAAACCCTGGTAGAATAGTCGTTACCAAACCTAAATGGGTTTTGATTACATTTTGATGGACTTTTCCTCCAGGCAGATTTTAGGACCAACTCCTTGTACAAATAAACTTTCTGACTATTGATCTGGGAGGAGTAGAGGAGGATGTTGACACTGGCTTTCCTAAAGCTCGATGACCCCTTTCAATACCAAAGGACAGACACTCCTTTAATTCTAAAATCTCTGGAATCCAGGTATTAATGAAATAAATTATATCTTCTCCTTCACCTCTCTCAGGATGCCAAAAATCCTTATATTTGACCTTCTCTCCCTGTTTTCCAGGTCATCCACTTTATTGAGAAGCCAAATGTTTTGTTTGATGAGAAAATCTTTCTGGCTTTCTTCTTCCTTCAATCTTCCATCAAGATCATTCAGGGATGCTTATAAGTGTGTTATTCTGGATTGATGCTGCTGTATAAGCTCCTTGAGAGAATTTGTTTGTTAATGACAATTTTCCTTGAGGTTTTGTAAATTCTCCTTAAAATCATCCATTTTAATTGAGAGTTCTTGTAGAGCAGATGTCACAAGCTGCATTTTTTTTTAAAGCCATATCAGAATGAGAAGTCTTTGAAGTGCTCATCTCCACAAATGAAATATTCTCCTCTATAATTTGACGGGAAAAAAAAATCCTAAATTCACCAAAGTTACTAATAATATAGTTTATACTTTCATCTATCAATTCTAAGTATTTTTGCTAAAATAAAATGTTATTTCCTGTTTTTTATATTAGTTTCATGGAGCTCTGAAAAACTGCTGCTATCATAGATTCATAGATTCATAGATTCATACTAAGCTAACTGCCCTTGCAGGCCATTGTAAGCCTAGCCAATTATTCCTTCTGAGACTCAAACCCTGCACCTTGTTTTTTGTGGGCAAACACCCCCTATAGGCCCAGTTGGCCATCTTGGCTCCACCACCCCCGCATTGAAGATTCTGATTGGTTCCATTGATTTACTTAGATATCATTGAAGGTTTGCCAAATATAAGTTAGAGTCACAGAAATTCATGGATTGGATAAAGCAGTACTTAAACCAGTTATAGTAGATAACCAAGATAGATGGTAACAACTGGGATATGTGTAAACAGCAGCTGAAAAAGAGGTAATAATCACAGGCAAAACAATGGGACTGGGAAACAAAAATGAAAACAACTGTATTACTAAACTAGGTATAAATTCCTATATCACAAGATGGGTTGCCAACTGGCTCACTGACAGAACCCACACTGTGAAAGTAGCAGACTCCAAATTCGACTTCAGACTAGAGACAAGTGGAGTACCACAGGGTTCAGTCCTGGGTCCTCCTCTTTGGTATCTACTTCTCTGAAGTACAGGCTAACACAGACGGTCTTTGGCTAATGAAGTTCGCAGATGACTGCAAACTAGGAGCCATAATCGAAACTCCTAACAATGTGGACATCCTACAAAAGGGCCTCACTGATACAAATGCCTGGTGTCAAAGCCATGGCCTCAAGCTCAATGCCAAAACGTGCATTGTCATCCCCTTTAGTAAAAACTCTGTACCCATGAACTACCACATAGGCGGTAGTAAACTTAACACCAAAAGTGTGATAAGAGACCTTGGGACACAGGTGGGCAGTAGTCTCTCCTTTGATAATCACATTGCCATAGTAGTCAGGAAATCCTTCTACATGGCACACCTCATCACAAAAAGTTTCTCATCCAGGAAAAAAGAGGTCATTATTCCCCTCTACTCATCACTCATTAGACCCATTATAGAGTACAACGCCCCTTTTGGTATGTACCTCACAAGACATCTACAACAACTGGAAAGACCACAGAAATACCTCACAAAGAGGATTACCGGCCTCAAACAGATACAGACTGTCTCAAAAATCTCCAACTTTACTCCGTCGCATATCACCAACTCAGAGGCAATCTCTGTCTAACATACAAAGCTATGTCAAACCCAGAGCTGTTGGACATGCTCCACTTAAAGAAATCCCAATCCAACCAAGCTACATGCTCTAGGGACCTAAACTTTGTCACCACAATAAACAGAACATGGTAGAGGGATAGATTCCTGTCCCAGAGACTTCCCATACTCTGGAACAAACTACCGGTCTATATCAAACAAAGCTCCTCATTAGCACTCTTCAAGAAAAATCTTGATGATTGGATGAGAAATAGGAAATTCACCCCGGGGATCACTTCTGTGGCTCTGCTCGACAGTGGCACAGGAAAATAATTTTCTTGGGTGGCGAAAGCCTAGTACCTACCTATGAATCTATGAACCTATATGACTTTCTTGATATCTTTCATGGATACTGTTACCAAAGCCCAAGACTCAGGCAAAATTGTCTCTTCCCTATTTCTTGATTTATCTAAGGCTTTTGATACTGTATTTTACCACTTCTAAACTAACAGTCATAAATTGGCCTCCCCCCTTAACTGGTTTTCAAGTTACTTATCTGACAGGCAACAGGCAGTAAAATGGCAAAGTCTGTCGCTTTGTATTTCTTCAACTCTACAGATGTTCCCCAAGGCACTATATTAGTTTCTCTCCTTTTTAACATCTTTATTAACAATTTTCACTCTTCTTTCAGTCAGGGATGTCTCATACAATACGCAGATTACTCTACTATTATCTGTTCTGCTGATTCCATGTCTCATCTACAGCAAATCACTCAGCTGGCCCTTACCTCCATTGAGACCTGGCTCCATAACAATCAACTGATACTTAATCCTTACAAAACCAAGCTACCCCTTTTCACCCCATAGAAAAAAATTCTTTTAAACAAAGCACAGTTCACCACACAGTCTCAAAACAACACAATACATTGACGTTCTTACTTACACCAAGTTACTGGGAGTAATAATAGATGAATATCTAAAATGTGGCTTGCACATACAACATAATATCAACAAAACACACCAGAAACTAGATATTCTCTATCGCACAAACACTTTCTTAACTTGTCCACTAGACAAACCCTTGCTACCACTTACTTACTACCCTTTCTCATCTATGGTGCCCCAGTACTCATTAACCTTCAATCCTCCCAAAAACTAACCTTAAAACACGCTACAACAAAATTGCCAAGTTCACTACAAATGCTAAGTACTCTGCTCACCACTGTACTTCCCTACACTCCTTACAAATCCTAAGTACTCTGCTCACCACTGTACTTCCCTACACTCCTTACAAATCCTAAGTACTCTGCCCACCACTGTGCTTCCCTACACTCCCTACAAATGCTAAGTACTTGTCCACCACTGTACTTCCCTACACTCCTTACAAATCCTAAGTACTCTGCCCACCACTGTGCTTCCCTACACTCCCTACAAATGCTAAGTACTTGCCCACCACTGTACTTCCTTACAGTCCCTCAGTTGACATGAACGACCTCATTATCTCACCGACCAAAAATTGAAAACTGCACGTAAAATAATCTATAAACTTTTATCCTGTCCTATCCTTAGTTCATTATTTAGCAACTACTTACCCAAAAGATCTTTCACTTCTGAAAATCAACAACTTTTGCTGGTCCACAAACCTGGGCTTCCTGCTGGTCTGCTTCTCTACTCCTGTACTATAGCTAGAGCATGGAATGCTCTTTCATTAACAATATGATCTGACCAAATCTTATCATCTTTCAAAATTTCTTTGAGAGTATCCCTCATCATCCTGGCTCTGCACATGCATCAAGCCCCTACTCCTTAAACTCTGACTCCCTCTACTTCTGAATGTACTCTTTCATATCACTATACTACAATAACTCCCATTCTAACATGGCTCTTCTTTGGCAGAAGCATATGTATATTTTCAGCCTTTAATTATTTTTCCTGTATTTTACTATAACGTATGGTTGTATTAATTTGTAACATATTGACATCTTGTTCTACTTTTATGTTATATAATTGTAAAATACTAGTCTATGTACATATTTGTTGTGGAGCTTTTCTCCACAGGCCTCCACTGAAAATGGGCTTATTCTGACCCAGTGGACTATTCCAGTTAAAAAATGCCAATAAATAATAAATAAACAAAATATTGTTATTAACATTAGAAATTGTTTTATGTAACACTAGTATTGGGTTAAGTCCATATCTGTTAGTTCCCATAAGGGGGGATTGTAAATATTTTGTTTCTGAAACAACTGTTGGACAGTATCCAAACAGTGCACTATGTATGAGATATGAACAGCATGCAATTAATGCTGTTTGTGTAATAAATAGGTAAAAGGAATCATACATAGGCACAAATTATTCTGCTAGTTCAGAAACACGACCACAAGCCAAAAGACAACAACACCATAAACCAAGAAAAACAAATGGCAAAGGCAAACCAAATGTGATATTATTTCCAAGTCAAAAGACACTGTTAAGATTGCTGATAAAACTTCCTTTAGTGTTCAAAAATAAAATACGATTAGCGCTTTCATTTTGTGAATGAAAACTTCTTCAGATCTGATATTGTTTATGGTATTCTACTAGTTGTCATCTAATAAAACAAAGAAACAAAAAAAAAGAAAGAGGTGCATGGTTGTGTTATATTGCCAAACTGCAACATATACCTATTAAAGGACAATTGCCAAACTGCAACATATACCTATTAAAGGACACCTTCCTTTAATATTAGCATATAGCTTCACCAGTACATATGGGGAAAACAGAGGAGTAGCTAAGCCATTTGGTGCCCCCTACACACACACACACACACACACACACACACACACACACACACACACACACACACACACACACACTCACACACACACAACAGAAACAACAGAAGAAAAAAAATGTTTTTGAGCAGGGTTGGGTAAAAATGCTTTGACAACAACTTTTCACAAAAGCATAAAAAACCAAGAGGCACAAAAGCATGTCAAAAAGTTTTATTGAAAGGTTAAACACAATTTCAGAGTTAATTATTTAACTCGCGATGCACAATCAAACACAACACAGCTTTAGGAATTAAAAAAATGCACATATTAAAAATAAGACATCATAGTTTTGTTGCATGAAGGTTTAAAACATTATTGGATATACAATCATGTGTTCCAGGGGGTTGTGTACCATTTAACAGTACTATGCAAGCTAAAATATAAGAAATTGCTCAGGTGAAGATCAGAATGAATAATTTCCCGCAACCTTCTCTTCAGTCCACGTATGCACAAGCACTTTCACTGACACTTAAACCAAAATTAATCATTTCCCCAAAGATCCCTTCAATAGTTTGTCCATGTATGCACAAGCACCAAAAGTAATCACTTACCCACACCAACACCTTCAGTAGTTTGTCCATGTATGCACAACCACTCAAATGACACCAAATTGAATCATTTTCCCTAACGACCCTTTCAGCAGTTTACCCATGTTTGCATAAGCACTCAATGATACCAACATGAATCTTTTCCCCTAAAGATCCCTTCAGTAGTTTGCTCATGTATGCACAAGGACCAATCTGAAACATTTCCCCCAACGACCCCTTTCAGTAGTTTGTCATGTATGCACAAGCACTCAAATGACACCAAAATAAAGCATTTCCCCTAAAAATCCCTTCAGCTGTGTGCCCATGTGTGTGCAAGTACCAAAATGAAACATTTCCCTCAATGATTCCTTCAGCAGTTTGTCCATGATGTATGCCCAGACACTCAAATGATACCAGAATGAAACAGTTACCCCAATGAACCCGTCAGTAGTTTGCCCACATCTGCACAAGCATACTAGTAAGTAACCCCACTGTTTACTTGCAGTTTTTTTTTCTGCCCACTCAGTCTCTCTCCCCAACTCCTGACACACCAAAAAGCTGCTACTGTCCCTTCAGGCCTTGGCTTACTGAAATTGAATTGGTGAATAGAAATGAGCCAATGTCAGGTAGGAACAACAAGCCTTTAACAATTTAAAAAAATGAGGCCCACAGTACACAGTTTCAATTGCCAAACAAGACTGATGTGAGTGGAAAACATATAACCAAAGAGACTATCTTTATTGCACTGAGACACCACCCCCTATACCTTGGCAGCCAATTACAGGTCTTTTTAGGGTAGCGCCTAAGCAAGATTATGTAAGTTGGGATGGAAGGCACACAGGAGCATCTCAGATGTCCATTTAGGACATGCATGTTGCCATTTCCCTTAAAAATCAATAAAAAGATGTGATTAAATATATATATATATATATATATATATATATATATATATATATATATATATATATTTTTTTTTTTTTTTTGTACATCTACAAATTGCACCCTGGAGAAGACAACGCCCAGGGCAGTTGCTCCCTTCACCCCCACTGCAAATACAGATACACTTCTGGAAAAAAAACTCAGTGACAAAGTGGTCAAGGATCACAAAGACATATAATCTGGAAACCTCCAAGAGATGGCTTCTGCATCATGGTAAATCTTTCAGAATTCCAGGGCATCTCTACTAGTGCAGCTGTGAAGCTGGGTACACATGTATAATGCAAAACATACCTGATTTGTTTTCAAATTACGTAGCCTTAGTGGAGTTATTCATGTACTGAATTAAATTTTCTTGTGTATTGACATCACCCTGCCACAGGAAAAAAAAATCACTGTACTAAGGATATAAATGAAAGTGCTCGCAGTAGATGCTGTTTCTAAATAAAATTTGTTTTTCATACATTCAGAGCGCTCCCCCTCCCCGTATGATAATAGTACTTGCTATTAAAGCTAAAAAAGCTAAGAAAGGTTGTTCATAATAATATCATAATAATATCAAGCATTTCACAAATGGCATCAACCTTTATAACATTTTCAAACTTAAGAACTTATAAATAATCCCTAACAGAATCCATATCTTCCTTTTGTAGAATAACTGTATAAAAATCATTAATATAAAGTTTAAGAAAACTGTAGTTTTCATCAAAATCCACATCTCTTAGTATTTCAAGCAGGTGTCAATAATCCCTGTGATGCCCCTGCACTGGCCCAGTAATCAAGGAGCCTCAATCCTCACCACTGGCAACAGTGGGGGAACTTACACACTGGGAGGATGACAAGTACACACACAGTAAAGTGCAATTTCCCTTAAGAGCACACAGAGACCACATTCTGAGGCTGGTTTCTCCTCTTTCTCCAGATCCCCAGTAAGACTCCCCACTGGCACAGCTATCGTGTTGAGATCTCAGCTGAGTGGCCAAACCAAGACCTCCAGCACCCTCTCTGTCCAACCAGTGCTTCGTGTCCCTGCCCAAGTAGCTGACACACATACACACATGCACACGCACACACACACACACACACACACACACACACACACACACACACACACACACACACACACACACATTTTGAGGTTTGATTTATACACACGCACACACAAACCTGGGAAAAGCTGGTACAGGTTTACTAGCTATGCCCCCTTCTGCCCAGACTATAAGGTAGTTTCCACCACCACCAGCCACTACTTATCAACTACTTTAAGGCCATTAACAAGGTGTCCAATCCTATTGTGTAATGTTACTATTAATCCAAATGGTAGTTTGACCAAGAGCCAGGCTATTAGGAGCAAGTGCTCTAAGAGCTTAAATATCTCTAAACAGACAGCCACAATTGAAAGGTTTAAATATATTTAATATTAAATAATAAAAGAAAAACACGGCACTAAATGTGTATTCACAGTGACATCAGAATTCAAAATCACAGAAAATATTTAAAACAACATTGCAGGACAGTCTCAAATAAATACAGAAAACATCTAAACTAATCTTTACTATGTTCCTAACTGAATCTAAGAGACATTACTGTACCCTAGTTAACTTACATAGAGCAAGGCAAGGGCAGAGTTGGTGAGTGGATGTTGGCAGGTCAAAGACAAATACAAAATGCCCTGTCACTTTCTGTTAGAGAATTCTTAAATTAATATCTCAAATATTGCTGCTGGGATACTTGCAACATGACATCACTTTTTGTCACCTGACTTCAGTTCCCAGGTTCACAAACGAACTCAGCTGATGCAGCATCTAGCATCTCCCTGTGAAAATACATAGCCTTCAGATGTTTGCAACTGCTAGAAGACATAAAACAATAAACCACTTACAGTACAATGCAGAAGGCTCCCTCATTCTAGATATCCTGTCTGCTTGCTGCATTGAAACTAACTTTTATAGCACAATTATAAAACAATTTAACTTCAACTGTTTTCTTGAAGTTTTGCAAATGAACTCTCTATGTTCTTGTTCCCACTGTTAAAACATATACATTTACACAGGTGCAATAGTTTATATACATTTCTGTTCTTTCCCAGTAGGGTACACTGTGGACACATCCTTAAGCATCAGTACTTTACACACACACTTCTGTACCAGCAGCTTGATATACAGACAACATACAGTTCTAATATAGTGGTAACACAAGCAATTGCATCCTGCTGATATTCACAAATGGCATGTAACTATTTACAAAATTCCAGATAGCTGTGCTGGCAGTATCTCCTTCTGTCATACTTCTATATAAATCATATTAATATTCACAAAGGAAATATAATTATTTACAAAATTCCAGATAGCCAGGCTGGCAGTATTTCCTTTTGTGACAATCCCTCAATTATGGTCAATTCAGTTTTTTAAATCATTTAGCAACTCATCAATGAAGATATCTAAAGGTTCCCTTTTTCAGCATTTTGCACTTAGAAATGGTCTAAATACAGACTCACTGGTAGAATTGCGAAGCTTTGGTACACCAAAGAAACTTAGCAGCACAGGATTTTCTACTGTAAAAAATTAAATAAATTCATTGAAATTCTCTCCCTGTCTAACATACTGAAGAAATCGCAGACAATTGTTTTGTGTCATTGATGTCATGGATGGAAACCTCTCCACATAGAGCAGGGTCATTCAGTAATACTTCAATTAGAAGTAATGTATCTACTGCTAACTTTGGAGATCAGGCTCCCACCTTTACCTGCTTTCAATACTGTTAGTTTTATTTTGTTGTGACAAATATTCTTAAGAGCTCTTTTTTCATCCTCTGTTAGGATGCAATACTCTCTTTCTGGGAGTTTTTTTATGAGATGTCTGATTTTTCTTCATCTATTTTCTCAAAAGGGATTGTGGAAAAGTTGAGGGGAGAAATAAAACTGTATTTGTCTTTGAAAAGCTATTCATTGTTATCAAGTAGGGCTGTACCAAATAGGGGGTTAACAGTATTCAGCCGGATATGAATAGTTGTACCAACTAATCGTCCGAGTACGAATACGAATAGTTGTTTTAGTCAAGTCATGAGGTAAGCTAAGCACTAAAACTAAGCACTAAACAAAATAGTTAAACAGCTAGTCAAGTTTTGCAAACTGTTCTGCTGTCTGTGCATTATGAGGGCTAAAAGTAAGAAATTGTTATTGTACATAATCATATACATAGATTTAACTCACCACAAAACCAAAAAAAACACAACAGAGCCATGACCAAATAGCTGTCAAAGCTTTTTACTGATGTTACCAAGTAGCTGTCAAAGTTTTGTACTGATGTTACCAAATAGCTGTCAGACTTTTTACTGATGTACATTTAACTCAGGAATATTGCATTAGCTTTCAAAAACACCAATCTTTCCATGCTGTCAGCATTAAGATAGTTTTTTGTTTCACTGAAGGTATCACCAGCCATACTTAAAAGACGTTCACTTGTCACACTTGTAGGTGGTGCAGAAAGGTAGTGCTTAGTCGTATGACACAATGTTGGAAATCTGGACATGTTCATTTTCCACCAATTCAATGGGTCAGTGTCTCTCAGAACACAGGGCTCTGTCAAAACATTGCTCAGTTCTGTTTCTATGGAGACAGAATTATCACTGTTAAGTGCTCGAACAGGCTGCAACTAATCCCAAGATGACCAAAGGTCTTCTGCTGCTATCTTTGTCTTTTTTGTTAGTGGCTGTTCATTCACTTCAGTCACTTCAGAAACAAGTTCAGGTGGCTGATTTGTAGGCTGAATTGACACTGGCTGACACAGTAATGTTGCAGTAGCAATGTCTGTTTTGGCTTTTACCTGCTGCACAGGTGTCAAGAAATGCATCTTGAAGCGTGGATCCAAGCCGGCCAAAACTGTGTAAATGCCATTTTCATACAAGTTGGAAAATCTCCTTGTTAAGAATGTTATCAAGTTCACTGACTGTCTTTTTGATTCCATTATCAGCTACGTCTTTCTGCAGATACAACAAGACAGCCTGAACAGCTGGTAGGATCATTGCAAAACAAGAATTGTTGCATCTTATTTCATGCGTTAGTTGTTCAAACAGCCTAAGAATTGTAACAATTCTTGCTCCTAAAGCCCACTGGTTTGTTGTCAGGGTCAGCACCTTGTTGGATTTGTCATCACATTCAGCAACGTACACAGACACAGCTCTCTTTTGCTCCAGCAATGGATCCAACATCTGATATGTTGAATTCCACCTGGTGACAGCATCCTGATGAAGCTGATGTTTTGGTGCACCGAGTTCTTCTTGGATGGCATGAAGGTGCGAGGTAGCACTTGAAGAGTATAGAAAATGTCCCACAATCTTCCGTGACAATGTTATCAAGTCAGCAACAGATGGCTGTGTCAGAATTGCATCATTCAGAGACAGCTGCAGAGTGTGAACAAAACAACTGACAGTGGGCAAATCTGCATCTCGTAATGCTTTGACCATGTTGGCACCTCCATCATGTAAGACCAAGTAGACGCCTTCTTTGTCAATATTCCAGAAATTCATCATGTCAAGCAGAGCATCAGCTAGTTGAGACCCAGTGTGCTGTCCATCAAATTTTTGACAATGAAGGACGGCAGATCTGCATGCAAATGTGTCATCAATCCAATGTGCAGTTAAGCTCATGAAAGATTCTGCTGTTGTCTGTGCCATCCATGTGTCTGTGGTTAGACAGAGAAATCGTGCTTCACTGATCGCAGTCTGGGCATGGCCCCACACTGTATTGTACATCTCTGGTATGATTTTTTCAGTGAAGTATTTGCAGCTTGGTAGCATGTATCTAGGCTGAACTACACCAATCAATTCTTTATAGCCTCTATCATCAACAATTGAGTATGTCTGGATGTCAATGGCAATCATTTTTGCGATGGCACGATGTATTTTGTTTGCCTCAGAACAATGAATGGGCCATGTTTTTTTCTTGCCAATCATGTCACTCAGTGTTTGCTGAACCTTGACAGTCTGCTGAGTCTCAGACTTCCCACTTGCTGTTGCTACTTTCGTCTTGCTAATGACTTTTCTGTATTCCTCAGGATGCTTATAGGACAAATGATTATTTAGTGGAGATGCTGTAAATGACTTTGCTGATCCACCTCCGTGAGAGATGACTGCTTTGCACAACTGGCACATTGCTTTCTTTTCATCGTAACATATCTTGAAATAATTCCAAATTGGACTTCACTTATCCATCAGTAAAGAGAGTTTGAGAGACAGCCTTACAGAACTATCTTCAAGTTTATAGAGCTGAGTATATTTTCTGTGTTATTCTGTATTATAGAGCTAAATTGTCTGCTTGATATCTGTGTCTTACTGCTCTGCAAATATATAGAAAACAGTATATATATTTTTTTATAATTTGCACATTCCTTACATCTGTGTTGAAACTGTTCCCCACCCCCTCATTTCCTGCCTTGTCTTTCAGCTGATATAATTTAGCTAGTGCTGTGTCTCCTTTTAATTAACAACCTGTATTCAAACTGGAACCTTAGTTTGAGAGACAGCCTTACAGAACTATCTTCAAGTTTATAGAGCTGAGTATATTTTCTGTGTTATTCTGTATTATAGAGCTAAATTGTCTGCTTGATATCTGTGTCTTACTGCTCTGCAAATATATAGAAAACAGTATATATATTTTTATAATTTGCACATTCCTTACATCTGTGTTGAAGCTGTTCCCCCACCCACCCTCATTTCCTGCCTTGTCTTTCAGCTGATATAATTTAGCTAGTGCTGTGTCTCCTTTTAATTAACAACCTGTATTCAAACTGGAACCTTAGTTTGAGAGACAGCCTTACAGACCTATCTTCAAGTTTATAGAGCTGAGTATATTTTCTGTGTTATTCTGTATTATAGAGCTAAATTGTCTGCTTGATATCTGTGTCTTACTGCTCTGCAAATATATAGAAAACAGTATATATATTTTTTTATAATTTGCACATTCCTTACATCTGTGTTGAAACTGTTCCCCCACCCCCCTCTCCCTATTCTTGGTTGTAGTTTAAATTTGGTGGCTTTTGCAGTGCCCGCCCCACTGTAGATTTGATCTAAGACACTCCCCCAGGACATCTCTTTACCGTATTCTACCTAATAAACCCTTTCTGCACTTGCTTTTAGTCCTTTTTAATTTAATTACATTTTTTCAAACTGTGTGTGGACTAATATTGCTACATATTCAAGTGTGCCAGCTTGCACTGCATGAGAATTGTACTTACTACTGCTTTTGCTACTTTTCTAAAAAAAAAATCTTCTGCTTTTACTGTACTTGTGTTTATTTTGCTTTTGCGTCATGTTAAAAGTTCTCAATTGTATTTATTACTGCTTGGTGTAACTCATTCTAAGCCTTTTAGTTTAAACCCTTGGGCTTCAAACCAGTTGTTTTACATTGAGATGGTTTGTGGTCTGCACTGTAGTGGCAGAACAGGTAGCTTACATCCTTCTAAGTTGGGAACTGCTGATTGAGGGCTCAGTGTCTGTTATTCTAAAAGTATATTAATTCTGGTTTAAGCACTTGGGCTTTCAGGCCAGTTATTTTACATTAAGAGGGTTCGTGGTCTGCACTCTTGTGGGAGGAGAGGCTGGACTCTGCCCTTCTGAGCTGGGAATTTCTGGTTGAAGGCTTACAGTGCATGCATATCTGAATTTCTTCTTACTGAAATTGGTACACCTTGTTTGCTGTAGCATAGACTAGATCCAGGCCTGCTGAATCTAGCTTTGTTTGTATAACTTGAGCACTTATCCAGGCATTATTTAAAGTATTCAGTTGTATTTATTACTGCTTGGTAGTAACTTGGTTAAAGTGTAGCTATCATTCTAAGTCTTTTGGATTAAGCACTTGGGCTTCAGACCAGTTGTTCTACATTAGGAAGGTTTGTGGCATGCACTGTGGTGGCAGGACAGGTAGCTTTCATCCTTCTAAGTTGGGAACTGCTGATTGAGAGCTCAGTGTCTGTTATTCTTAAAGTGTATTAGCTCTGGTTTAAGCACTTGGGCTTCAGGCCAGTTATTTTACATTAAGAAGGTTCGTGGTCTGCACTCTTGTGGGAGGAGAGGCTGGACTCTGCCCTTCTGAGCTGGGAATTTCTGGTTAAAGGTTTATAGTGCCTGAATATTTGAACTGTATCTTACTGAAATTGATACACCTTGTTTGCTGTAGCATAGACTAGATCCAGGCCTGCTGAATCTAGCTTTGTTTGTATGCTTGTTATTTCCCTGAAATGCTAATTCCACCTAAAACGCGGCTTCTCAGCGCTTCTGTGGATCCCTAGTGATATCTGCATTGCTTACTGTACTTATTTCCTTGCTTCACTTGAAAGAAAGTTACTGTTTGTCGTCTTTGCATTTAAGTTACCTGTAACACATTGCACTTGTTACCTGGCACTTGCTCACTAAAGCAATTATAAGTCAGCACTAAAAATTAAAAGCACTACACCCTCGCTCCCCATTGGCCCTTGTTTTCAATTATAAAGGAATTCCCAATATTATTCTAGCATGTCCAAAGGTCAGTTGTCAATCTCCTCTCCAGTCCAGCTGGTGAATATGGGAATCTTGAGGCAATGTTACAACTGCCTCATGTACACAGACAACCCTCTCCTCCTCCCAACAAATTCCAACACATGTGAGAGATGCAACCATATAGCCAAACTGGAGGCTAAGCTCTCTCAACTCAGTACTGGCATAACCAGTCAGGAGGAGAAGGAAACCACACTCCCTACAATTCCAGTCTCACATAGACCTACCACGACAGCAAACCAAACACATAAGCACACAAAAACATACTGAGGCTCTAAATAAAGATCTGCCTAAGCAGCAGAGACCTCCAAAGCAGACACCCAAGCAACCGCTACCCCAAAACAAAACACGTGCAACACATATCTCACAAAGCCAGTGTGCAACAGTCACAGCCTTTAAGGCTAAACAACACACCTGATACACTTGTAATAGGTGACTCTATCGTCAGGCACACTGACGTCCCGCTCACCAGGCTGAACAAGGAGAAGGTCACGGTGAGCAGCTGTCTGGCTAGGATCCGCCACATAACACAAGCACTCAGGTCACTCCAAGGCAAGTACAAATATGACTCAGTCATTGTCCATGCTGGTGTGAATGACCTGAGATGTACCTCCCTGGACTACATGAAAAGAGACATAGAGGAGCTCTCTGAGCATGTAGCCCAGGCTGGTATGACCCTGACCTTGAGTAGCATCTTACCCTCACCAAGAATGATGCCACAATATGAAGACAAGATGATCAATTTCAACAATTGGCTTAAGTATTGGTGTCATTCAAAGGGGATCCAATGCCTGTCAGCTTGGGATGATATGCACAACAAGCCATGATGCTTTGCTAGGGACGGCTTGCACCTGTCACCCCTGGGCTTTCGGATATTGGCAAAGGCTCTTGCTACCCCCATAGTGCCTTTTTTAGGCAAGGCTCAAAAGACAAACCCACCTCCATAGGTATCACAAGGGATAAGAAACTAAGAGTAATGCTACTCAACGCCAGAAGTCTAACCCTCAAGATGCACGAAACTCTCCTTAGCATGGAGAACATCGATATCTGTGCAGTAACAGAAACCTGGTTCAGGACTCCCGAGAGCACCCCAGCACTACCAGGTTATACCTCACACCGCCCCAAAACTTGGACCGAACCACAAAAGGAGGGGAGTATCGATATTCATCAAAGATACCCACACCTTCAGGTTGGTGGCAAAGCAGCATCAGAGACTATCCATGTGCAACTAACAGTGGGTAAAACTGCCTTCCAGTTTATAGCCTGCTACAGACCACCCTCCCAAACCCAGGAACCCCACTCAGCCTTCCTGAGAACACTGGAAAATATGAAGGTCTCTCCGAACACCATTATATTGGGTGACTTCAACTACCCAAACATAGATTGGGAGCATTACTCTAGCTCCAACACCCTTGCCCAAAGGTTCCTAGAATTCATAAACTCAAATTCTATGGAACAACTTGTTACCACTCCCACAAGAGGGGAAAACAAACTGGACCTGATCATCACCAACATGGGGACTCTATGCTCCAGACCAGAAGTGTATCCCTCACTGGTAAGATCAGACCATAAACTGATCTCACTGGATATTCACATCCCGACCCCACCCCCTGCCCAGAAAACTACAGTGAAAAACTTCTCTAAAGCAAATTTCACACTCCTCAAAACCAAGGTGGAATCCTTCAAAGCCCCCGGGCCTGTGGAAAATCCCAGACCGCAGAATCCTTTATAAATGCATTCTATGAACACCTTCAGGAATGCATGGATCATGCAATCCCAAATAAAACCAAGACCCAATCCTCCAAAGGCAGACAACCTGTCTGGTGGACCCCAGCCATAAACAAACTATACAATAGAAGGAGGAAACTACTACATGATAGAGCAAAATCCCAAAAGGGAAGGCATCTCTGATCAGTATTAGCAAAAAACTAAGGGCACTCATAAAATCGTCAAAGGCCAGCTTCGAGAGAAAAATTGCACAGGACACTAAGGATAATCACAAGGCTTTCTTTAGTTATGTTAGGAACCTGGGTGGGAATTCCCAGATATGCTCTGAATTAGTCCAAAATGACAAAAAATACACTGATCCCACAGACATTGCCGACATCCTAGCTGACAGGTTCAGCGAAACTTCCCCTCCCACCATAAGGGCAAATATCTATCCCAGCAGAGTGCTGCCCCCCTGACATCTCATATGCTCAGGTGGGAACCGCCCTCTCCAAAGCAAAAAACACAGCATCAGTGGGACCAGACGGTGTCCCAGGCTCTACATGAACTCCAAGAAGAGCTAAACCCAAACATAAAACTACTGTTCAATCTCAGCCTTACTACAGGATATGTACCCAAAGAGTGGCGTACAGCAACAGTGGTCCCTCTCCACAAAGGTGGTGCCTCAACGGACCCTGGAAACTATCGCCCCATAAGCCTGACTAGCTTGGTCTGCAAAGCTATGGAAAGGATCATCATGGACCTCATAAATAAAGATATTGGGGACCTACAGACACTGGATCCTATCCAGTTCGGCTTTGTTAAGGGCAGATCCTGCCTCTTAAACCTGGTTGACTTCTTTGAAACAGTCACCAAGGCCATTGACGAAGGGAAGGTGGTCCACACAGCCTATCTGGACCTCGCAAAAGCCTTCGATACAATACCCTACTCGGGCATTATAGATAAGCTCACCAGCTTAAATATAAACCCCTATGTCACTAGATGGGTTGCAAACTGGCTCAAGGACAGAACCCACATGGTTAGAATTGCTGGAGCCATGTCAGACTCCAAACCAGTTACAAGTGGCGTCCCACAAGGCTCAGTCCTGGGACCTCTCTTGTTTGGTATATATTTCTCGGAGGTACAGGCCAACACGGAAGGACTGTGGCTGACCAGATGACTGCAAACTGGGCCATAATCGACTCTCCAGCCGACACAAGCATCCTCCAAAAGGGCCTCACAGAAACAGACAACTGGTGCCAGAGCCATGGCCTCAAGCTAAACGCCAAAAAGTGTATAGTCATCCCCTTTGGCAAAAACAAAGTGTCCACAAATTACCACATAGGTGGTAATCCATTAAGTACAGAAGAAGTAATTAGGGACCTGGGGACCCAAGTTGATAGCAATCTCTCATTTGACAACCACGTGGCCAAAGTGGTTAGAAAAACATTTTATATAGCCCACCTAATCATGAAGGGATTCACATCTAGATTAGGGGAGATCATCGTGCCTCTTTACTCATCCCTCATCAGGCCCATAATCGAGTACAATGCCCCTTTTGGGATGTACCTTACCAAACACCTGCAGCAACTGGAAAGACCCCAAAAGTACCTCACCAAGAGGATTAAAGGGCTCAAACAGATGCCATATGCTGCCCGGTTAAAGAAACTCCAGCTCTACTCAGTGGCATACCGCCTGCTCAGAGGTGACCTGTGCCTGACGTATAAGGCCATGTCCAACCCGGAATTAAGGGACATGCTGCACCTCAAAAATCCAAATCCCATCGAGCTACACGCCCGAGACTTGAACCTCAGCACTGAAATAAATAGGACATGCTGGAGGGACAGATTCATAACCCAGAGGCTCCCTTCACTATGAAATAAAATCCCAGTCCAGGTTAGGCAGAGTCCCTCATTAATTCTCTTCAAGAGGAGTCTTGATGAGTGAATGGGAGATCATAGGTTTAATCACTTCTGTGTCACTGTTAGACAGAGGCACAGTATACTAACCTCGAAAAAGGGCATAGCAAAATTAATTTAAAATGGGTGGCGAAAGCCAAACATACTCTGGCTAGGCTTATAAATGCCCTAGGGCAGATAGCCTAGTATGAACCTATGAACCTATGAACCTATGAACTACCCAAATGTAAACTTCACTTAAGTTACAGCTATAATGCGATCATACAAAAATAAGCAACAAGGTAACACAGTGTCAATAATATGCTGATGACTATCCTGTACATCAATAAGCTCAATGGTGCAACCACGGCCTAGCATGCACAGGCATAAAAGATCTAACATGATGCCAGTCACTTCCCTTCAATACATTCCACCACAGCTTTTTTTTTTTTACAGAGCATCCCATTGATTCCATGTTAAGGTAGGTAAAATCTTAACGGTACAACATTACGAAATACGGATGGCCCACCATTTGACATGGACCATGCTGCCACTACAGCTACAGACTGGTTGCACCAGTAAGCTTACTCACGTACAGGACTGTATATGCGGAGATATGCGGACACGTGACCACTATTCATATTCGGTCTGATCGCCACTATTCGGCTGAATATGAATAGACTATTCGGCCTGCTATTCAAAACCAAAGCAAATACAAAGTGAATATTCAGTACAGCCCTACTAGCAAGTAATGCTTTCATGATGATGCATAAATTCAGCTTTCTACAATATAGTTTAGTTGAGTAACTGTCTTGTCTAGCTTAGGCCAACATAAAGGAATAAAGTTAAAGTCTTTCTTTTTCATAGAACTGTAATTAAGGTTTTACTAGTTAAGTTGAATATTTCAAAAGCATTTTTTTATACTTTTACCAGTTTTTGTGTTGGCTGACATCAGTATTATTTGATTTGTTAAAATGAATCATATATTGTGTTTTCTTGTTCTGAAATCTATTCATACTTTTGTCGGAACAGCATTCAACATGCCCCCAACTACTTTTGTTTAAGTAATTTACAGACAGGATAGTAGACCAGGCAAAGCAGTGTCATTTAAGTATTTTTTGTCCAAATTCTGGAACTAAACAAAGCAGTATTATTTTGAACAGGGTATAGTGCTTTAATATTATAGACATTCTGAACTGTTTCTGACACAGCCTTCAATGCAACAGCATTAAAATATGTGTTAGTGTCAGTGCTGCAGTGAGAAGGAATTTGATGTCGTCAGAGTTTGTCCCAGTTCAGCAGTGTTGGACTGAGTCTTTGCTATAAAACTTCACAGTCCTTTAGAACTTGTGCATACGTTTTCTTTTCCGCTAATTGTTTGATCCTCTTGGAACAAAAACTTTGCTATTAGTTTGTATGTGTGTACAATTGCAATCTCAGTTTGTCATTTGCTGTATTAATTATCGCTGTTCTGGCTCAATTCATTACTGAAAAGGGTTCTTCAACCAGCCCAACTCTCCATTTAACAAAAAATAAATAAATAAGATACCTATTTTTATTATGGGATTGCATAATACAGACTGTCACACTCACTTCAAGTTTGCAGAATAGTTTCACGTATAGCAGTTCAGCTACGCTCATCCCTCAAAGGGATTGCTTTACTCTTTGAAGATGACAGGAAACAATAAGTACAATGTCACAAGGAAAATTACCTGTCCTGCTAAACAGTCTATCTTTACCTTGATAAACTATAGTAGATCTGCTTCCACTGGGGCCAGAGATTCCACTGCCAGCAAAAATTATGTCTTAACATAATGCACCAACACTCTGGGAAGACCGTGTCCTCCTTCTCTCACAGGCAAGGTCAAGGTATTATAATCTTTTCCTGTGAGTTTCTCATTGCACAGGAAATTGAGAATAGCATTTTTTAACAGTTTAAACCACAAACAGGACATATGGCTAGAAGGAATAAGAACTGGTAAATATATTAATTGCAACAAATGAACTTTACCCAAAATGCAGAACATCTATCCCTACTTCAACAAGTTTAAAAACTATCTCACCTTTAACTTCTTCAAGTTTTCTAAAACCAGGGCCCTGCTTTGGTGGCTGTCCAGGGACCCAGATACGTAAGAGAACTGCACCCACAGACTGAAAAGACATGTTTATTTCATCATGTCTTAACGTTTCCTACATTTTAACACCACTTTTGGACTCTATATATTTTTTAAATATTCTTAAATGTAATTGCAGTGTCTGGGCACATGGGATCCAGCATCTTGATTTTTTAGTCTACCTCTTGGTATCCCACAATGCAGCGTTTGGCTTTAAAATATTACATCATAGCCCCTAAGCTCCTGTAACTACATTGACTTTACATGTATTTTCACATATACCCTGCTTCCGTTTAGTCAGTCAGGTGTAATTATTATTTCTTGCTTTTCAATGACTTCTTAAAAGACAAACAGGGATAATCACACAGAACAGTATTCTCTTTTTCTTTGTAAAGTGGCCAGTTTTCATTCCTTTGTTATGCCTGAGCTGTAGTCATTAAACTCATCTCCCCAATCCATAAACACCTCCACTTCTTATCTGTCAAAGTGGCAAATTTGAGCTGTTTGCTGCTGTGATTGATAGCGCACAGAAAAGACAAAGTCCATATACTGTTGCCTTGTACTATCCACCTGGCTACAGTGGGACACATTTTACTGCACCATAGCCTCTTTTCTGGAGAAGATGTGTTAACAATGATTTACTGGTTTAAGAAAATTACTGCAGACAACATGAAGGAGGGCAGGGGAGATGAGTATAAGGACTCCAACTCAGGCATAACAAAAGAAAGAAAGCTGGCTGATTTAGAAAGAAAAAGAAGTAATGGACACAGAGAATTCTGTTCTGTGTGATCATCCCTCTTTGTCTTTTAAGTAGTCATTGAAAAGCAAGAAATGGTAATTAAATCTGACTGACAAAGAAAGCAGGATATATGTGAAAACATGTACTGTCTGTGCATTGACAGGAGCTTAGGGGCTATGATGTTATATTTTAAAGCCAAACACTGCATTGTGGGATACCTAGAGGTAGTCTAAAAAAATCAAGATGCCAGGCCCCCTGTATGCAGACTCTGGAATTACATTTAAAATATAGAAAAGTACATAGAGTCCAAAAGTGGTATTAAAATATAGGAAACATCAAGATACGATGAAATAGACATGTTTTTCTGTCTGTGGGTGTGGTTCTCCTTTAAAGCTGTAAGATGTCTAGTCTAATCATAATGATATTACAGATCACTTATCAATTCCTATCAATGGATAGAAAACAGATTTGCTAATGTTAAATTAATAATATATATAATTTTTTTCTAACAGTTATTAGTGCCCCAACCATTTGCATACACCAATAACTTAAACACTACCTAACACAAACAAAACTTTATTGTGTGCTCTCTTCTTTTTCTGTTGTCTGCAATAGTGGCTAAAGTGTAAGAATAAATAACCAGAGGCAGAAAGGATACCATTGTGAGGTATAATTTGAAATAATAAACTGGGAGTAAAGAATTCTTGTTAGATCAAACTCTGGCAGATTGACCCTTATGGAAAGAAACTGATAAAATCAAAAAAATCTTATTTATTTAAGAGGAAAGTCTGACTTGGAACAAAGCCAATCTTCAGTGGAGGCCCGGGGGGGCGGGGGGACACTCCAGATACATGTCTTTGTAATGTGGGAGGAAACCCACACAAACACAGGGAAGACATGCAGACTCCACACAGAAGGCACCCCAACTGGGAATAGAATGAGAGAACCTCTTACTGTGAGGCAACAATACAACCACTGCACCACTATGCCATCTGTAGCAAAACTACCATTTTGCACTGTGTGCCAAACAAGAATATCCATCTTATCTTACCGAAAGCTTTCACAGCATCTTGCTTATTCGCTGTATTTATAAGAGCTGGAGTATATGCTACAACACTGTGTGTCACTATGTCTGTCTCTGATGAAACCAACTTCGCCTTTGTTCGACAGAAGCAATCAAAGTGGGAGATAATTCCTTGATGAGAATCTTGGGCTTGCAGGTAATCTCAGTGTCTTCCTCTATGTACTTTGGTGGGCTTATCTCTATATACTGCTTCACTATAATCTGTCTCACTGCTGCTTTGTTACACCTACCATTCCTTGTTTCCACAACTAATTAAATACTCCTACTTTTCACCTTTTTATATATTCATCCCTCTTATACCTCTGACCAAGTTGGACTACTTTGAAAGTTTCTGCCGTTTGTCGGTTACTCATTCATGAAGTGCAAGAGCTAGAGCCTTCCTCAAATATCTGATGCACCATTGTCCAAATTACCTTAAAACTGTTCATGCACCTGTGTTCAGCTTCAGTTAGAACTGTATTCCTGTTCTGCATCCTTATTATAGTAAATATATTCCTATTCCATTTATTGTACATATTTGCTGTGTATGTAGCAATTTCATCTCTGTTCATAAAATCTGTTATATATACTATACATATGTTAAGTTTTATTACACAGACCATTCTGAAGAATTGTTTGTTTAATTTGGTATCTGATTGCATGACCTGTTTTTGATTTGTTTTACTTGTCTTTTGATAATATGTATAATTCTGGGGATTCAGAAAGAAACCAAACACTGACATTAAGAGCTGTTCTAAAAAAGTTCTGTTTGCACGATGCAGTATTGTCATATTCAGAGATATTTTAACTGCAATGAGGAAAGACCACATTATCAGCTGATTTGCATTTCTCTGAATGTTAACTAAAGTGAGTGCAAATCAGCACTTTCATGAGGTAGTTAACAGTGGTAGTGGAGTACAGGCACCCCACCCCCCAATGCATACTCCTATGCATGCACACACACTAAAAACACACATACCTCATACCAGTCCCTGTTATCAGAATGATCCATGGATATATTCTTATCTACTTCGTCAGCATGCTAATGGTGTCTCCTTTTTTCTGCCCTGGAATTTCACGGACAATTACAGTCATAAATGCCAAACATTAGAGTTTTCACTTCATATCTTTTAGTAAATGCATGCTAGTGCAAAAGATATTCTAGTGGCTTTCTATTTATCTAAGGGGAAGAATTAAAATCTGTCTCTCTTTGTCTCACCAACAGTTTTAGCTTTGTCTCAATTCCTGCACTATGAATTTGGGAAGTATGCTTTACATTTCCTGCCCCTCTCCCTTGTAGCTTACAAACTGTTGCAGGCATCAAATGCCTGGAGTCCACAATATATGTCATAAAAAATGCTTAGTGTATGAACTACTCTACTAGTGCAGCAGGTTAATGCTGCTATGTCTTGTGACAAGGGTGCAGGGTTCAAAGCTGTTTTTTTTAACGTCAACTCTTTTTTTCTATGGTATCCCTGGTGGCTAGTGGTGGCTCACAGATCTAATATCCTCTATGAGAGGTGGGAAGGTACAGGGTTAGAGCTCATTTTAGTGCTTTTAAGGCACTCTATTATAGTATCCCTGCTGTCTAGGGCCCCATCCAGCCCATATAACATTTAAGTGGCATTAAAGCACAAGATAAAAGTTTAATCACTGGTATCTACTGTTCTCCCAACCTTGTATGCCTTAAGGCACAAATATTCAAATAGTAACCTTGGTGGATTGTGTTTCCCCAATCCCCATTCTGTTTAAGTGCCATTCATCCACAAGCTGTAAGAGTTCTCCATGGTGGGTAAAAGTCCCCCCATTTCACATGTTCTGAGTTATCCCTGGTGATTACTGGTTCCCCACCCTTAATCAACATCTGGTTTTAAGTGTTGTTAGGGCATGAGCTTACACATTTTTTTCTATTGTCTAGTGTTATCCCTGACCATTGATGGGTTTAATTGCCTTTCAAGCATGTTATACAGAGTAATCTCTGGGGTCTAGTGTTCCCCAACCCTGTATGCCATATTGGCATGTAGCTAAAGAGTTCTCCCTGGTAACTAGTAGATCCCCCCTACCCAATGTTGCTAGCTTTTTAATAAGTGTAGTGGTATATGGAAGGATGACAGTCACTTCACCCTAGCCCGCACATACACACACACACACACACACACACACACACAGACATACACACTCACACACACACACACACACACACACACACACAGACATACACACTCACACATAGCCCCCTCCCCACTTGATCCCTGTCACAGACACACTCATCCATTCATCCATGTATACAAGACACATGCATGTGTATGCATGCATGCACACACACACACACACACACACACACACACACACACACACACACACACACACTCAAACACAGCCTCCTCCCCACCTCATCACAGTCATAGACACACTCATTCATTCATCCATGCGCACACTCACAAAGACACACATGCTCACGTGCATGTATACACACACACACACACACACACACACACACACACACACACACACACACACACACACACACCCACACACACACACACACACACACACACACACACATACACTCATACACACACTCCCAAACACTATTTGACCATTAAACTCCCCACCTCATCACAGTGATGGGCACACTCATTGCCACATTCATGACCATAAGCAGCCAGGAGCAGCCATACTTTAATGCAGCAGAGTAACTGTCTTACCACAGGCAGTTATTTTTCTGTATACTATCATGCCATCTCACAACCTTATCATTTTATTTTCTTCAGTTATGTGATAACTGACCGACCACCCTCTTAGACTTCTATCAAAGTATTTTAATTTTAATACGTCTAACATCAGCCTGTAAAGTCCATCTACAGTCTACTAGTTAATAAGAAAGATTCTTCTACTCCCATACACCTTATTTTAACATGCTATTTTATGTAGAAAACTCTCACTGTTTAATTTCTTCCCACCCTTCAGTGTCTTTAGCAAACTATCAGTTGATTTAAATTTCCCTGTGCACTTCCATGACTCTTGTCTATTCCAGTTTCTCTTCTATAACTGAAGCTTTCATCATTCTCAGTAACTGTAGATTTTTGTTCATAGGTTCATAGGTGTTTACTAGGCAAACGACCACAAGGGCCTTTTTAAGCCTAGCCATGCATCCCAAATCGCTTACAAGTTCTGATACCCTTGATTAGTGCAAACATGGGCCTGGGAGATGTACCATTTACAGGTTACCTGTTTGCATTAGAGACATAGGTGCCAAACCAGGGATGAATTTCCGGTTTCCCATCCAGTTGTCCAAGTTGCACTTGCATTGGGTTAGGGAGGGGCTCTGCTTCACATGGATGGGAAGCCTGTTCCATAGATAGGGTAGTCTCTGTGATACATACCTATCTCTCCAGCAGGTCCTATTTATATCACAGGCAAGGTTTAAGTCTTTATAATGGTAATTCTGGTACTGTTTGTTTTGTGGATGTGCAGTAGGTCCATCAGAGTGGGGTCTGATAATGCCCTGTATGTCAGGCATAGAGCTCCCCTCAAAAGCCTGTAGGAGACAGAATACAGGGATAGGGCCTTGAGGTGATCTGTCTAGGACATTTTACATATGCCCTGTATTCTTTTAGTGAGAAACCTCTGTGGACGTTCCAGTTGTTGTATATGCCCAGTTAGGTACATCCCAAAGTGTGCATTATACTCAATGATAGGTCTGATGAATGCTGAATACAGTGGAACAATGACTTCCTTGGACTTAGATGCCATACCTTTGTTTATAAGTTGTGCAAATAGACAATAAACTAAAATTTGACATTCACATATCCATGACCATAAAAAAGTCCACAAAAAACTAGGAGCGTTATACAGAAATAAGCAATTTCTCACCAAAGCAGCAAAGATTTTAATAGCAAATTCCCACCTTATCTCCACCCTACTTTATGCCTCTCCAATATATACCAACCTAAGGCAATGTGATCTAAACAAGCTAGAGACCTGCTACAACAAAATCGCCAAATTCACCACAGGGGCATCCTACCGTAGTCACCACTGTCTCTCACTTGCTGAACTGGGCTGGCTTGAACTCCCTCACCTCCTTCAGTGGTATCAACTCTCACTTTCCCACAAACTAGTAAACCATCCACTAAATGTCCCATCCCTCCAGAATCTACTCCAACCCTATCGCACCACCAGACCACTAAGATCCAGCAACAAAAATCACTTGCAGATCACTAAAGCCAATAACTCTGCTGGTGAAGCACTATTCTCTTGTGCCATAGCCAAATTATGGAACTCACTCCCACCCACAATTACCTCCGTACCATCATGCACCCACTTCAAAACTTTACTAAAAGCGCACCTAAAAATATGCTGGCTATGCCCTTGCAACTCCCACTCTAATATCATCCACCCCATCCAACCACTACCTTTCTTTCCACTCCACTAACTACCTTGATTATAGCAAGCTCAGATGCTCATAAGTCTAGTACTTATTATACAGCAGGAACTTCTCATTGTACCATTTGTTAATGTCTGTTATGTACTTCACAGATAAAGATTCTAGTTGTCTACTGATGTACTATGTTCTTCATCTGTAAATATGTTGTAAGTAATTACTATGTTAAATTGTTAATCACTATGTAATCCAATGTAACTACTGTCTGTTTATTTTACTGTAGAGCTTTTCTACCCGGGCCTCATCTGAAAATGGACTTACGTCCAGTCGGATACTCCCGGTCAACAAATTTAAATAAATAAATAAATAATAAATGAACATAGAATGATTTCCTTACCACTGTAGACATGTGATGATCAAAAGCTAGATTACTATCTATGTGTTTCCCTAAGTCCCTGACTACTGGGTCAACTCTAAGGGGTGTGTTGTCAATATGATAGTTACCAGGGATGGACGACTTCCCAAAGTCTTTCACAGTAACTCTTGGGTGCCTTGCTTACATATTAGCATTGTTGAGGGTATATCACCCTCATGGTTGAATGTAGGTTACTAAAGGTGAAACTGTGTTTTGAGCAGTTTTATGGATTGACACATTCGGTTACCATACTGTTTTGACTTGCCTGTTATTTCCATTACTGTGAAATCTGGAATGCAATGTACTGAATGCAGTGGGAGGGAGGAAGCACTAGAAATTAGTGTTTTCTTTTATCTCCACTGTTGTATAATTTCATCTGCAGTGCATTACAAACAGAGGGATCACAAAACAGTAGGCTTAAGAAAGTTTTCCTTTCTCTCTACTACTGTTTAGTCTCATAGTTAGTACGCATAGAGTGGCAGGGGTTTAGGGTGCAGGAGATTCAACTAGTGCAAAAAGCACAATTTCATTTAGATTTATTAGCATTTGATGACCCTGTTCTCGGAATACAGGAAGTGACACTTGATTGAATTGCCCCATATTCCATATAAAACACATTGCTTAATCATAAGTCATTATCAGTATGGTTTCTCACAATGGCACATTTTTGCCATTACAGTGACAAGTATTTGATTGTTGTTTTATATATTTGTTAACTGAGTAAGCCCACTAGCTAACAAGTGTTCCTTTTCAGGGGTGACCCAGAGCACTGTTTTGTTAAGCAACTTGCTCAAGAGTCATACAGTAGGCAAATGGAGGAGGAAGAAATCAAACCCCGAACCCTTGACTACAGTAGGCCGCTTGTGAATAACTCAAAGCCTTAATTCTCTGTACTAACTGCCATCTGGACAAGTAAGATATTCTCATAATAGACTTTTCATTACAGAAACTTGATTAAAACCTAACATAACAGATGAAGAAATCCTCCCACTTGGCTATAACATCATTAGAGCTGATTGTAAGACAAAAGGGTAGACATTTAATAGTCATCTGTGCTGACTCCCTAGAAGCATCCCTCTGTCTTCAGACTGTGCCTGATACAAAAATGCTGAACTTCTTGTCACTTTCCTTAAAATAAATTACTACAAACACCTTTGTATAATCACATCTTTACATTCCTCCTGCCGTGTGGATAATAACTCAACCATAGAAAACATCATTTTCTGTGTTTCTGGCACCATCTCCCATGAAAATATCATTTTAGGGGAGTTAAACATAATCGGGCAAGTCTTTACCAGTAACTATCCTTCTACCTTGAACCTATATGGCTTCACACAAAAGGATTTATAGTGTAGTCCTTTTAATGGCCAGAGGGCTCATTATTTAGTTTTCTGGGGTTTTCTGTGCTGCTGTAAAGTTTGCATGTTTGCATGGGTTAGCAGTGCCCTGTACAGTAGCAATCACCTACAAAGGTATTTCCTCTGTAGAACAGTCCATATAACTGTAACCTGTAATATAGCAATACAGTGCAATTACTTGCGTGCCAACAAGCTTAAAGCAGCTAGCTGGGCCTTGAATAGCAATACCTACAGATTTAGTAGAATTCAGGATTGTACAAACATTAAAGATCATAGAATTTATTACTGTTTAGCTTAATCTGTCTCAATAAAGCATTCTTATTAGTCTGCACAAACAAAGCACCCTTAATAGTCTTTTAACCCCAATATACCAGCCCAATTGTAGTTCACAAATCAAAGGTCTGGACATTATGCGTATGAAATTCCATAACTTCTCTGTAGCCAGCTTGGTCGATATGGGCATCTTGAGACAAAGTAAAAATTGTCTCATGTTTACGGACACTATCTGAATGCTTAAAGAATTATACACAGTATGTGAGAGATGTACTTACACAATGACACTGGAGGCTAAACTCTCACATGCAAGTCCACATCAGGTTGTCGAAACCACACACACATCACCCACCTCACATGACATACAACACACACATATACTAACATATGCTGTTGCACCTATAAGCAATCATCCTAAACAACAAAGATCACATAGACCACCCGCTGTCAAACCTATGCCACAGCAAGCCCAAACACACTCAGGAAAAACAACACCACACATACTGTCACTCTCAGGGAGGCCCAAACCCACTTCCTGTGATTCTCATCATAGGGGACTCCATTGTGCAATATTCTGATGCCCTTGGTTAGTGGAGCTAACCAGGCTGAACAAGGAGAATATAACTGTTAGTTGCTTATCTAGAGCCAGGATCAATGCATCAAATCAAACATGCACTCAAGTCATTATGCCACAGGTACAGGTATGATTCCATCATAGTCCATGTAGGTGTAAAGGACCTGAGATGTACCTCCCTGGAATATATGAAGAGAGACATTATGGAGCTTTCAGCCTATGTGTCTCAGGCTGTTATGAGCCTGGCACTGAGCAGCACATTACCATCACCAAGGATGATGCCACAATATAAGCAAAAATGATTGATTTCAACAACTGGGTGTCTTTCTGTTGACATTCTAAGGGTATCCAATATTTGCCAGCTTGTGGGGACACGGTCAACAGACCATGTTGCTTTGTCAAAGATGGACTGCACCTTTCCCTTCTAGGCTTTTGAATACTGGCTAATGCTTTGTCCACCCCATTAATGACTTTTTTAGGCAATGCCAAATTGACAAACCTACCAACTTACCAAAATCAACACAATGGAACCTCAAGGTGTTACTGCTCAATGTCAGGAGCCTATATAAAAAATTATACTCCCTCTAAGCCTTCCTCACATTTAAGAATATAGATATCTGTGCAGTTACTAAGATATGGTTTAAAGTGGCAGAAAGTATCCTTGCAGTACAATTTTTCAGTGCCTTCTATACTTTTAGATCAGTAGCTGCACAGACGTGGAGGTGTCTCAATATACATCAATAACAAGAGTATCTCTAGGGTGGTCATGCAGGATGATGTGCATGAGTTCCTCCACATGCAGATCACCATAGACAAAATCTCACACCATATCCTAGCTAGCTATAGGTCATCCTTCATGTCCTGAGAAGTTCAGAATGCATAGTTGGACCTACTGGGGACACTTACCGTGCAACCTAATGGTCTGCTCATGGTAGACTTTAATTACCCCTCCATAGACTGGAAATCCTACACAGCCTCAAATCTACAGGCTCAGAGATTCCTGGACTTTGTAAATACAAACATACCTGACCAAACAGTGAATACGCTCACTAGAGGCTCCAATATACTGGTCCTCATGCTCATAAATATGGGAGAGTGTTCTGTTTGCACCACCAATGTCTCTTCCTCCCTGTAACGGTACAACCATAAAGCTGTCTCCTTTGAAATCAAAATCAACTATATAATCTCATTAAAACCAATAACAATTAGGAACTATTTCAAGGCAAGTTACCTGCTATTAAGAGATGGTTTGTCAAAATTCAATGCCCCTCCAAATCCTGAGAACACAGGAACATATGCTGAATAGCTTTTAGTCTCTGCACAACCATGTCATTGGCTGCATAGAGGCTGCTGTACCTACCAGAAGTAAGCCCAGAACTAGCCCCAGAAACAAACTGCCCTAGTGGCATCCTAAATTAAACAGGATATACAAAAAAAAGGAAAAAACTTATGGCAAACATACAGGAAAGGTAATTTCCATAAAGATAAAAATCTGTCATCAAATCAAATAGGCAAATAAGAGACCTAAATCAGTCAAACAAAGCCACCTGTGAGGTTAAGATATCCTCTCATGTGAAAGATAATCATAAAACCTTGTACAGCTATGTCAGAAACCTCAAGGGCAGCACACAGCATTATGCTGAACTGATGTTTACTCGTGTCACATTCACCAGGCCTGGTGATAAAATAAACCTGTTAGTGGACAAATTCAGTTCCAACTTTACCCCCAACCAACCCTTCCAACTATAATTAGGCAGAATGTACCAGCTGCACTCACTAAAGCCACAGCCTCAATGGGCCCCAGTGAAATTCCAGGATGCTTCCTGAATGGTCTAAAATATGACATGAACTAAAAAATCTAAGATGCTGCAGGATAATAGCAAATAAAACCACAAAACGTCGAGAAAGGTTATAAAGGTGTTTTCTGAACATTTTGTGGTTTTATTTGCTAAAATATGACATATCAGGACTTCTGGAGTCATTATTTACCACAATTACATTTTCTTAAAAGGTTTGTATGTAAACTGTTTCCACACCTAACACATATCTGTTTTCCTCAATGAAACTGTATGATCCCTACCTTCAAGCTTAATGAATTTGTTAACTATGCATGATATTGAATGCATTTATGAGTAACTATTCTACATAATATCTTTAATATTAACTATCAGTTAAATCTAAATTATATAATGCATCTTGGAGCTTTTCTCCCCGGGCCTCCACTGAAAATGGGTCAGTTCGGCCCAGTGCACTTCCCCGGTAATAAACCGCAAATAAATAAATACATTTAACTATGGTATTAAAATAAGCTTTGAGCCACATGAATGGAGGACTGCAATGGTCATTCTCCTTCATAAGGGAGGACCTTCAACAGATCCAGGAAACTACAGACCCATTTGTCTGACTAATCTTATTTGCAAAGCCATGGAAAGAATTATCATGGAAATTATCAACAAAGACATAGGAGACCTGCAGAAACTTGACCCATCCTAGTCTGGCTTTGTCAGAGGAAGGTCACTCTTAATGAACCTGGTGGGCTTCTTTGAAAAGGTCACTAAGGCAATGGATGAGGGGAAAACTTTGTATACCTACCTAGATCTTACTAAGGCATTTGATGAAATACCCCACTTGGGAATTGTTAACAGACTTACAGAACTAGGTATAAACCCCTTTATAACACACTGGATAGCTAGCTGGCTTGCTGATAGGACACAGGAGGTTAGAATCCACGAGGCCACCTCCACAAAGAGTCTGGTCACCAGTGGAGTTCCTCAGAGCTAGCTTCACTCCTCTTTGGCATCTACTTCTCAGATGTCAAATCCAATGTCAAGGGCCTCTAGCTAACAAAGTTCACAGATGATTGCAAACTGGAAGCAATCATCGAGTCCCCTCAAGATGAGAACACCATCCTGGAAGGTCTAACACAGACAGACATCTGGTACCAAAGCCATGGCTTAAAACTCAATACCAAGAAATGCATTATAGGACCTTTTGGGAAGTCTAACACCCAAGGTAACTATGTCATCAATAAAATACCCTTAAAAGTTGATTCACTAGTCAGGGATCTGGGAACCCATTTATATAGTAACCTAGCCTTTGACCAACATGTGTTCAAGATAATAAGTAAATCCTTCTATGTTGCTCCACTTATAAGCAAGGGCATGGCATCTAGGTCCAGAGAGATCATCATACCACTGTACCCTGCTTTCATCATCCCCATCATAGAATATAATGCCCCCTTAGGTATGTGCTCGACCAAGCACATGCAGCAACTGGAACATCCACAAATACAAGGAGTAAACACAATGTACTACATTAATTGCCTCAAAGCCCTGTCTCTTAACTCAGTATCATTCAGATGTCTTTGAGGTGATCTTTGCCTGGCAGACATGGCAGCCCTGTATCCGGTTTTGATGAACATTTTTCACATCTGCAAAACAAACAGCATCAGAACTACCAGATTAAAATACCTAAATTTTGTTTGCAGCATAAATAGGACATGTTGGAGAGACAGATATGTGTCTCAGAGAATTCCCATTCTCTGGAACAGGCAACCCATCCATGTAAATTAGAGTTCCTCCCTATCCCTATATAAGCGTAACTTGGAACAATTGATGTGTAATCAGAAATTCACCCCTTGTCTGGCTCCTATATCTCTGGTGCACAAAGGCTGTCAGTAAATCATTCCCTATAAATCAAATATAAATCAAATTTGTGGGTCACATTTGGGTTGCATAGCTAGGCTCTTAAAGATCCTATTGGTCATTAGCCTAGTATACACATATGAACCTAAGAAATCATCAACACCCTTACTAGTACAATAAGCCTAATAACAAGTCATCCATACTTGACTTTCCAGATAATAAGTCATCCATACTTGACTTTCCAGATATACTCACTGATCATTTTCCATTTTTTTGACAATAGACTGTCCACCAGCTCAGCTAAGGTACAACACTAGCATGCAACCTATAAAAAATTGGTGCTGAAACTTTCACTGCTACCTTAAAGTCCTATAACTGTGCCACATTAAAAGTTATATCACTTGAAAATACAGTACGAGAATTTAACAGTGTTCCTAAGGGTCCCCTTCAAAAGATCAAAAATTCAAAAGATTGAAAATCAAAATATCTAAAACTCAAAATATTGAAAATGGAATTTGTCCCTTCTCCACTGTTGTGTGATGTCAGAGTTGGAATACATAATTAGCAGGGGATATGGGGGGCATGGTGGTTGCCCCTGCATTAAAAATGCTTTTGATATTTTGAGTCTTTTCAACCTTCAATCTTCTGACATAGGCCCGTTCTTAAATATACTTAACAAGCAGGCTCCCATTAAAAAAAGGGAATCAAAGATAAATCCTGTCTCATGGCTAACTGAAAACAACAAAATACTTATGTGTAAAAGAGATAAAGTTTGGAAAACCTGGCTCCATTAAAAATCCCAGCAAGCTTTCCAACAAATTAGACAACTTCACAACCTCACCAAAATCAAGAACAAAGCCAGTAAGAAGAAATACTATAACAGTCTCCAGAAATACAACAAACCAATCTAAAATATTTCTGGCCAACACTCATTCATTCATGTATTTATTATATCTATGTATGTATTTTCATTTGCTGGCCAGTAAAGTCTTACTAAGAAAAAAAGGCTCTTTCTGCAAAGGCCCAGTGAGAAAAGCTCCATAAAAATATACATTAATACAAAGAGTTAAACACACATAGGACCATCAACAGCTCAAATTCCTCCCCAGATGACCCTCCAGCTATCATTCACTCTCAGTTCAGCTCATACTTCATACAGACCATTACTGTACTGAATAAAACAACACCATTAGTAATCCTCAAAAAATATCAGCTACCTAAATCATTCAATGCTATATTCTCATTAAAAGTCATCCCAGCATCTACTATCAGAAAACCCACTCAAAAACTAAAACCTACTACTCTAGTACCCAACAATCTTCCATCTGAATACTTCAAAATAGCAGTAGATACTATCACATATCTATGGCCAGATTCACTAACAGCTACACTAAGTGCAGCTGTTGTGTTATTTCATATTTATTAAATGGCTCTACATAGTGAAGAGTCACAAAAAAAGGTAAATGCAGAACATGCTATTGTTAGCATAAGTAAGCAAGTTACCTGTGGTGGAGCTATTCAAGAAGCTATAAAGCAATCATGTACACTCAGTGTAGACATTCCTCCTGAAATAAAAAACTCTTTGGATTGCAGCCCCAATTACACTTAGAAAAAAAATATGTTAGCAGTTGCTGCTGCCATCATTAACCTGTATGTGAAGCAGGCTTTAATTCCAGCTGCTGCCAGACCTCGGACAAGAAGTAGGGTGTTTAGACCACATTTGACTTACCATGGACTGCATGACACAAACATTGTAGCCCAATATTGGGAGGACAGCGAAACACTAGAAGGAATATGCAACCTCTGCCATCCTCACCTGAGGCATAGGAAATCATGGAAAACCCATCCCAGTGGAAACAGAGGTATGTGTAGCGTTAGGTATGTATTAGCTACAAGTATGTTCAGAGACCCACAGGGCATATATATGGAACGCCAAAGGCCTCAGCTTCCAGAACATTGCATCTGCTTCTAAATGCAATGCTACAACATGCAAGAGAGCATATCTGTTTCTTCCGTATCCCACAGGAGAGAGCAAGAACCATGCAGGAATTTTATGCAATAGCACACTTCCCCTGACGTTTTGGGGGCCATAGAGTGCATGCACATAGAAATAAAAGGCCTTGCAGTCACCTCTGTCTAAATACTTGCACAATATCATTCTCAAGAGACATCTTCAACAAGGACAACAAGAGATGAGACCCCAGTTCGCAGTACCACAAGCTGAGCCAGCAGCTCCAGCAGATACTGATGAGGAGTCTAACGGAGAATCACCAGTCACATATGCTGCCAGCATTTGTAGACATGCACAATATTCCACGGCTTTGGATAACAGGCAAAGCATAGTACATACACTAAATATGTAAAAAAAAGAATAACAACCAAAACACTTACAAGTATTAAAAATGATGTCTGACAAAACAAACAAGCTTTACTTAACCATGTAATGGTTGTATTCTGTTACCATCAGTCACAGGCATCCTCCCCAAGGAGACTTCTAGCATCAGCATTATTACCAAGGTAAGTCTGAAACATGTATAGAAAACCCATTGCAGTTATATAAGTGATTACTGTTTTATGAAAATTCTCATATGTCCGATGTATACAGTAGTGTCAGTAATACCTTATGACTGATGTTTGCAATACACAGCTTTGGATTTTGCCCATTAATGTGCTTCAAGCATTTCATTTGGCTGCTGTATATAAATCAGTGAGCACTCAAGCGTAGCATCATTTCACAAGTATAACAGTAAGCAAGAGTTAAACATCTGCTTTTACTGCATGAGTAACAACAGTTGCACAAATACAGTGAGAACCAGCAAGTACAGAAGCAATCATGCATAGCATGATTAAAAGCACTTATTCTGCAATACATTTACATTAATGGAAAGTTCTCAGCAAGCAGGCAATAGCTATGCACTGTGTGCATCAGACATATGGGCATACCGAAGTCACAAAGACATGTGCAAAGAGCAGGGCACAGTTATCATCACTTGTACAGTGTTAGGAGGGACAAGAGGGCAAGTCTGACACCAGAGAAGTGACTGTGTGCAGGTAAAACAAAAATGTATTCCTTAAGTATTCAATTTTCTGGGCTAGTAAGAAGATATGTTTAGCAGTCAAAAGTACTGCTTAGATAAGTAGTGTGCATGAACACAATCAAGCACTGTGATAGCATTACATCCTGGCATCTCAGACAGATGTGAGCTGTGAATGGTAGACTAGTCAGTTTTGTGTCATCTCCCCTGATTATGAAAACTACCACTATGCGGAGTTGCACTGCTGGTTCCATAGCCCTGGCTAGAATTTGAGGTGTTACTAACTGTGAGTGATGTCTGCTCCACGAGCTGTCATCATGACTATGTCTATGATCATGACCACATGTCTACCATGTCTGGGTAGTGCCACTAGGGGAGCAGGATCTTGCATGGCCACTTTGGCTAACACTGGATGATGCAGTGAATCTACAGCTACATGAATGCCGATCTTTCCCAGCAGACATTCCATTACAGACATGCCCAATCCAGAGTGTCATTCATCCTGTCCAAGGAGTCACCCATACATGGTTAAGGCAATCCACATGTCAAATGCACAATGTTTAGTACTCACACTGTCTCTTCTGGGGCCCTCGTGGAAAGTGTCATTTTTTTTCCTAAGCTGACTGCACTTACACATTGTTCCACAGAGAAAGTTGCATGACAGGTGAATTTTCTTCACAGAGTACTATCCAGAGTGTTGAAATCCACTCACTGCCACCAGTCTTGTCTGCACTACAGAAAGCAGCCTAAAATTGATTTTTCTCACTTTTTCCTTAGGCAGTGGATTGCAGATCACTGCCAGGGACCACTGCCAATCAGAAGTGTACAATGGCAAATGGTGCACAAATGATGAAGATAAAAAAGTATAGGTAATGAAACAGAGGAAACATTATGAAACAAGTAATTAAAATGTGTAGCTTTGATATTTCCTCAACTTTGTTGTGTTTCAACATGAACATATGCGCATTAAACATCATTATGTTCACAAAAAACACTGCCATCTCTGGATTAGAACCTAGGGCATTCACAAGACACAATTCATATTCTTATCACTGAGTGCCACACACATCATACTGTAAAGATAAAAAACAGGTTACCTATACTCAATATGAGACTTGGTATCAATTGATATTACAGGTGCAACAGAAACATTTCTTGACCTTTGTCCTGTGGAATTTGCAGTTAGATGTATGGACGGCTGTGATACTGGCAACAAAGAAGATAATCTTTCCTCCCACAATATAAAATAAAAAAATTTGAATGCTGCACCTCTTTGCTTCTCTTTATTATTTTGACCATCATTCCCATATCTATGCTTCTCTAACAAGACTGTTATGTTCTTTGCCTTGCAGTTGATATATACTGCAGTGAGTTATCTACTTCCTTAGAATTGCATGCACAATTGTATTGAGAGGCAGAAACTGTTGTCATAAATAATCCATAGCAATATTAGGGATGTTCATCTCCTAAGTCAGTCAATGGTAGTCACAAAACTTCTTGTAAGTCCCCCTTACTGACACACCCTGATTGACATTGCAGTCAGACTAATTCACACCTGCAAGCATTTAGCAGGTGACACTTCTCAGTGCTTTTACTTTCAGAGGTAGGCATGTGCATGCAGTCATGCACATGCACATGCACATGTGCATGTGCATGCAGTCATGTAGGTCCTTACGAAATGTTTACATTCCCTGCACATAGTGCAGATTATGGAATTCATAAATGCTCATGAGTTCACACCTCATTTGCATATTCACAATACTGAGAGGGCTTAATCTACACTGTATAAAGGCAATCGTGTAGCTAAGGAATGTGTATCATGGTAGGGAGACTGGATGCAGAGAACCTGATATTGCTACTTGCTGCTACTTACTTTGAAAACTTCTTTCTACTTTCACAACTGATGTGCTGCAAAAGGAGGTTGCTGTTATGAACAAATTGACGTATTTTAACCTTTGTTATGAACTGTATTTCACAATACAAGTATTACTTAACTGTCTGCATTATTCTCAGTAGCTGTTGGCCTGTGCATGTAGGCCATGGTTATTTCTTGACCATGCAGTATTTTTCTACATAATGATGAGAGTTTAATGAAAAATTGAATTTTGAAAGTTAACCACTTTGTTTTTTAGACTGTTATATTCATTATGTCTTCTGTTTTTCTATCACTTGCTTATCATCCCTGTTTTGTCTCTCTTTTTTATATGTATTGCATGACCACCTGCACATGGTAAGCACACTTTCTGTATTCTTATTAATATCAAAAAGGTAGATGTATATGTAACTCAGTTATTTGATTTCAATGCATTACTATCTTTTAAGTTGTAATATACATTTTACATAATATAGACTTGATTGTTGTTTATTCTCTTTTTCTTTCTTTCTTTTTTTTTTTTTTTTGTTAACTTGTTATCATAGGTGATCCTGGCAGGGGCACTGGAGAACTCCTGCTACCTGATGTGAGAGTATCAGTAGCCTCTGATGATGATAGCAACGATGAAGTGGCAGAGTCTGGGGGTGTATATAGTCAGTCTGACATTGAGGTTGTGCCTCCAACATCTCCTGCGCCTATTTTAGACAAAGTCAGTATGCCTATGTATATTGCATACCCATGACACAGAGATCTCAGACACAGGATAGGTTGAGGGTGACACAGTTGATCAGGGTAGTGTGGTTTCTCCAGTTGCAGAACTGGTATATTCTCTCTGTAGCCATTGTGTGGGTGAGGTGCCACACAGGTGGGTTGTTAGAGGGTTTGGAGGATGCCGGATGTACACCATGCTCCTAATGTTGGTGTGTCATTTGATTCACGTATGTGCAGTGCCATCACAGAGGCACAGGCATTGGTGCAGAGTTCATAGATTCATAGGTACATAGGAGGTTGCTAGGCTAGCAGCCCTAGAGCACTAGCCATGTTAATCCTGAGTTGCCCCAATTTTGTTTGGATAGATGGACATAATTCACTTAATGAGTATGACGAACACTGACTACCACTGTCATGAGGAACATAGGTGCCACTGCCACCCCAGAGTGAATTTGCAGTCTCCCATCCATTTGTCTAGGTTGCACTTGAATGGGATCATTGAGGAGCTCTGCTTCATGTGAATTGGAAGTTTATTCCAGAGGATCTACAATCTCTTGGAGATATATCTGTCTTTCCAGCATCTTCTTTTTATGTCACAGGCTAGGGTAAAATCCCCAGAGAATGACTCTTGTGCCAGATGACTTGCAGAGTTTCAGCATTTTCATCAGAGCAGGGTCAGAGACTGTCCTGTAGGCCAGACACAAGTCACATCTCAGCAGCCTATAAGATACAGAGTACAGTGACAGGGCTTTCAATCTGTCCAGTTAGGTCATGGTCTGAAGGCCTGAATTTTATTGCTGATAAACCTCTGTGGTCTCTCCAGCTGCTGCAGGTGTCTGGTGACTAATCATAACTCGTATACATAGTATAAATGATGCATACAGTTATTTTTCACTCCATTTTCTCCAAATTATTATTTTACTACTAAATATCTTTACTTCTCACTATCATCTCGGTAAATATACAGACTTCCTGTATCATATGTTTTTCAATAACTTTTTTTTCACAGCTAATCTGCTTCTCAACTATAACTGACCATTATCATTCTTTGTGAGTATATTTATTTATTTGATATTTGTTTACTGGGGTGGTCTGACTGGGTCTACAGAACCCATTTTCAGCAGAGGCCCAGGAAGAAAATCTCCATATACAGTACAATACAAATACACTATAATCTAATACAATGCAAATTACTTAGAAATAATGTACAAAAATAAGTTGAAAGAACAAACTATTTTTATTTATTTATTTATTTTACATTTGTTAACTGTGATAGTCCACTGGACACAGGTCCATTTTCAGTGGAGGCCCATGTTACAATATATACTATGCATCTAGACAATTCTAGAGTTAAAACGTTATAGACAGTCACTCTCACCATACATGATGTAGAATAGTGTTTAAAAATTAGTACGTAGGTAGAGCAATGTGTGACATTGACTGTTATAGTACATGAAAAATAGAATGTTCGTTTCAGTTAGGAAAATAATAGCCAGAAAGTTAATGATGCAGAAAGATAGTGAGAGAGTTAAGAAGAATATAGGCATTACAGTCTGAGCAATAGCTTAAAGATGTGGAATAGAAACAGAGAAGGATTTAGAAGAAATGCACCCCGGGGATCACTTCTGTGTCTCTGCTCATCAGTGGCACAGGAAAATAACTTTCTTGGGTGGCGTAAGCCAGGGAACCTTGTTGGCTAGGCTTGCGTAGGCACTTGGGCCGATAGCCTAGTACCTACCTATGAACCTATGAACCTATATGAGCCTTAGGATCTTGCAGACTGTGACTAATTGAAATGTGACAGAAGAGGAGGATGAGGCTAGTGTGGAAGAAGAGGAAGAGCTGAGCATTAGGCAGGTCTTTTGCAGGAGCAAAGCCATGTACTTTTGAGATGATTTTTTAAAGAGGCTTTGAAATGGGTTAGGCCAGGTATAGACCTGGTAGTTAGAGGTAGTTAATTCCAAAGTACAGAGTATGAATACAGAGAGCGACCTGGTTTTCTTGTGGGTTTTGAGATAGCTAAGAGATTTTTGTCTTCTGATCATAGGTGATTGATTCGGTGTGTAAGGTGTGACTAGATTGGCTAGTGCAGGACAGGCAGTAGGCTTGAAAATAAGGTTGTGCAAGATGGATAGCTGAATAAAGGCAAGTTGGTTGAGGAATTCAAGCCAGTTTAATTCTAGGAGTGGTTTACAGTGGTGCGTGTGCTATTTAGAATTTGTGGCAAACTTTGCAACTTTGTTGTAGCACTGTTCCATCTTGCTTAGGGTAAAAGTTTGTAATTTAGGTATGATAGGGGCACCATAAAGAAGGGAGGGAAGTAAAAATCCTTTTGCAAGGGTAGGTTTGGTTGCTGCAGTAAAGAAATGTTTGTTTCTATATTAATGAGTCCCAGTTTTTGATTAGTTTTCTTTATATTTTGCTGTATATGGGGGTTGAATGAAAGTTTATTGTTAATGATGACTCCTAGAAGTTTGTTTCCTGCACTATTTTTATGACAGTGTTGTCAGATACAAGGATGTTAAAATGATCAGTGACAGTGGAGGTGTTTTAGGGATGAAAGAGTACTAGCTTCATCTTCTTTGGATTAAGAAAGAGTTGGGCAATTCTTAGCCAGGATTTGACTTCAGTAAAGTAGTCCACATCTGATAATCTGCTTCTACTACATTGTCTCAGTATACTTAATTTCATTTTATATTTCAAATAATGTATCATATTTTGTTGTTTCATACATACAGTAATCTGTTAAATTGTGCCAATGTATCATAATGTTATTTTGCTGCCTTAAGCACGTTGTAACATGTTAGGATGTCCAACTGATTGATTTATTGTGCATTCCATTTGACTACACTGTTCATTTGCTTACATACATCATAAACTACTAGAGAAGCTTTTCTCCCTGGGCTTCCACTGAAAAGGGGTCATAATGCTCAGATAGACCTTCCCTGTAAACAAATGCAAGCAAGCACACAGATAAATATGGTACTCTGAAAAGTTCAATGCATTCAGCTTGCATCGTTTGGACAAATGTTCTTTTCTACTTACATCTTTGGGCACGCCCATGTTGTATTTGTACATAAGTAGGTACAAGACCTTGCAAGAACCTACTTATTGTACATATTACATATGTACATAAGGAAGTACTTCAGCTCAATAGCCAGTTGTTTTATAAATCAATGTGTGTTCCACTAACCCAAACAAATCAAAGGGAAGCAGATAGACTGCACTGCTACTATTCTTGTGCTTGGTCTCTTTCTCAGTTCTTAGTACATATATGTACCTCATAAACTGTTTTTCTCTTCACAACTTCAGAGGCCTGTCTTAAACAGCAAGAAAGCAATCACACATATTATTGTACATATGTAAGCACTTAATGTAGTTTGTACTTGAGGAGTCCAATCCCAGTCCAAATCCCTTTTGCACAATTTTGCTTTCCACGGAATCACAAAAACATTAAACGCAGAAAAGATCTGATCCACAAGTTCAGATTTTTACTAGGCTCAGATAGAAAACCCAAATTGCAGCAAAAAGAAAGCACTCCAGGACACTGTCATCCATTAATTCCTGATGTCCCTTTCATTAGCAGACAGCAGTCAACTTCAAGCAGTAACCTTATTTTTTTTCTTAGCACAAAAATGCCTTGAATAGTTGTACTCCCATTTTCATAAGCCATGTAATAAACCATAATTTCCTTCAAACAAACTTTTCCAACATCCAAATGCATTCATAATAACATCTATACACTTTCAAACAATAACTCTTCCTTTACATTAATACTTCTGTAAACATGATGTCAAACGTTAACATTCATTTGCATCACTATCTTTGCATTTTCTGATTTCTTTCTTTCCTTCCTTCCCTTCAAGGAAACAAACATTGTTTCTTCAAATTAAGTAAAGCTTATGCAGATTTCTACAAAAATATTTTCTAAGTAATCATTATATTTTTCTACATGAATTATGCCCCTTGCATTATATGTAATTTGTTTTTCTTTTTGTGGGTGCACTTTTTACTTAGACTGGTGATCTCTCATTGGTTTATAAGTTTATAGATTCATAGGTCTACACTAGGCAAACAACCACTAGGGCCCTTATAAACCTAGCTGTGCAACCCAAATTTGATTTACCAACTACTTCTGTCCATCATAAAAACAGGCGCTAGACCAGGGGTGAATGTCTGATTAGCCATTCATTGCTCCAAATTGCATTTAAATAGGGATAGGGAGGAACTCTGCTTCACGTGGATGAGGAAAATTTGCATCTTTTATTCTGTTAGTTCTCATACTGTTTGTTTTGCTGATGTGCAAACGGTTCATCAAAACAGGATCCAGGGATGCCTTGTACACCAGGCAAAGATCATCTCTCAGAAGTCTATATGATACTGAGTAAAGAGACAGGTCTTTGAGGTGATCAGTGTAGGACATTTGTTTTACTTTCTTATTCCTTTTTGTAAGGAACCTTTGTGGACATTCCAGTTGCTTCATGTGTCTGGTCAGATGCATACTGAAGGGGGCAGTATATTCTATGATGGGTCTTTTGAGGGCCACGTACAGTGTTATGATGACCTCTATGGACTTAGAAGCCATGCCTTTGCTTAAACGTTGGGCAATATAAAAGAATGTTCTTACTTCCTTAGAAACAAGGTACTATATGCCGTTCCAATCCTGACCACCTTTAGAAAATCTGACTTAACCAAGCTAGAAACCTGCTAAATAAAATCACCAAATTCGCTACCAACAATTCCTACAGGTCACACCACTGTCTAGCCCTCAAGCAGCTCAATTGGCTTGAACTTCCTCACCTAATTTAATCAACTTACCCACTCACATAAAATTTTATATCACCCCAAGAAACCCCCCTTCTCTACAAGACCTGATAATTCCATACTCCTGTAGCAGAAACCTCCGCTCCAAACTTCTCCTCAAAGTAACTAAAGATAATAATGCTGCTGGTTCATCCCTCTACTCAAACAATAGCTAAACAATGGAATAAACTTCCCCCTCTTCTCACAGCTATAACTTCTACACATGAATTTAAAAAGTCCTTAAAAACACATTTATTGAACCCATGGCTCTGCACCTGCAATACTTCAGGTTAATAGGTTAGTACTAAGCTAACTGCCCTTGCGAGCCATTTCAAGCCTAGCCAATTATCCCTTGTGAGACTCAAACCCTGCACTTTGTGTTTGTAAGGCAAACACCTTAACCATTAGGCCACCCTCCCAACCCAATACAATGTCCTCTTCCTTCTCTCACTATACAATATCTCCTTACTACTGTACTTAACAATCACACCTTTATCCTTCATTTTTTATCTTCTTTCTTCAACTGTTACAAGTATTCCCACATGCCCTACCCCTACCCCACTTGCAGACAGTTGCAAAAATTGTTAAAATACTTTCTGTTGAAGATAATATTTTAAATTGTTAATGCTATTATATAAGTTTTGTATCATTTTTATGGTAATTGTTAAATACTGTCTATTTGTTCATTATTTTACCATACTGCATAAATTCAGATTGTATTCTATTTTGGATATAAATATTGTTTGTGAAGTTTTTCTCTTCAGGCCTCCACTGAAAAAGGACCCATGTCCAGTCAGACTTTCCTGATAATGAAATGTGAAATAAAATAATAAATAATAAATAAAATGCTGGTCGAAGGCTAGGTTACTGTCTGCATGAGTTTCCCAATCTCTGAATAGTGAATCAACTTTTAAGGGTGTTTTATTGATGATGTAGTTATCTGGGGGGGGGGGGGGCAACTTCCCAAAAGGTACTATAATACATTTCTTGGTATTGAAGTTTAAGCCATGGCTTTGGTACAAATCACTTGTCTGTGTTAGACCTTCTTAAACAGTGTTCTCATCTTGGGAGGAAGCAATGACTGCTGCAGTTTGCAATCATCCGAAAACTTGGTTAGCCAGAGGACCTTGACATCAGTTTTGACATCTGAGAAGTAGATGCCAAAGACAAGTGGGCCTAGCACAAAGCCCTAAGGGATTCCACTGGTGACTGGCTTCTTTGTGGAGGTAGCCTCACTGATTCTAACCTCCTGGGTCCTATCAGTAAGCCAGTCAGCTATCCAGTGTGTTATAAAGGGGTTTATACCCAGTTCCATAAGTTTGTTGACAATGCCTGAATAGAGTATTGTATCAAATTCTTTAGCCAGATCTAGGTAGACAGTACGCACCATTTCCCTTCATTCATTGCCTTAATTACCTTTTCAAAGAAGTCTACCAGATTTAGTGGGCATGGCATTTCTTTCACAAAGCCAAACAGGGATAGATCTAGTGCCTGGAGGTCTCCTATCTCCTTGTTGATAATTTCCATAATAATTCTTTCCATGGCTTTGCAAATAAGACTAGTCAGACTAATGGAACTGTAGTTTACAGGGTCTGATGAAGGACCTCCTTATGAAGAGGGATTTCTTTTGCAGTCCTCCATTTACATGTCACAAGGCTTGGTTTAAGGTTATAGTTAAATGATGGCTCCGGTGGTCCTGATATGTTGTATTTTAGACTGCTTAGGAGGCATCCTCATACCTCTCAACCTGGAAACATCAAAAATCTGGACAAAGGCCCATGAAAAATAGGTACAACTAGCCAAAAATCGGCATGCTGATTAACATAAAATTTACGTACATAATTGTGTAACCCCCACCCACTATAAAGGAATTGTGGGATACCAACTTTTAAACACAAACTGAAGGACAAAATATGATCATGAAACACAAAATAAACAGAATAGTGTTTTATTTATATTAATATTGGAACTTGTATCAAACTTTGAACTTATGGAAAACTAAAACACATTTTTCTTTTATAAAAATAAAATTAACTGCACTTCAAAATACAATATTCTTTTATAAAAATAAAATTAACTGCACTTCAGCCTTCTATATTAATATTAAATAACACAAAATATAACCAGAACAAAACTTTAATGTATATTAACATTTGAACTTATATAAAACTTTGAACTTGTATAAAACTAAAATACAATTCTCTTTATAAAAATAAAATTAACTACTAGTCTACTACACATATAAAATTAAAATAAATACAGTCTGTGGAAAACATAATTCTCAATCTCTTAGATGAAGAAGGACAAAGCCATAAATAATGGGGGGCCAAACAAAGGCACAGAAATAGTTAGTGACACTGCTTAAACACTGCTCTTACAAACTTAGACTGTTTACAGAGTAACAGATTTTGCATAACATGAATTTTCTGAAGGATGAAGTCTGAAAATCAAATGTAATGTCTGCTGCCTGCCATTATTTTCTGACTTCAGTCCTTAAAGATCTGCCACTGCCAGTGATTTGCCAGAAAACTACAATTTTATGAGAAACAAACCCATAGCAAAAAGCTGAAAGCTTAATTCCCTTCAGTAATTTCAAGTATGTACAAACAGCAAAATGAGACATGTCCCCAAGCAATCCATTCCGTCAGTGATTTCAGGTATGTGTAAGCACCAAAATGAAAGATTCCCCCAGCGATCCATAACCCTTCAGTAGTTTTAAGTATGCACAAGCACCAAAATGAAACATTTTCCCCAGACCCCCACTAATCTCTTCAGCAGTATGTCTCCAAGTATGTACAATCACCAAAAGGAAACATTTCCCCCAGCAATCCATTCCCTTCAATAGTTTCAAGTATGTTTGCTCTGGTTATGTTTTATTAAGACTGTGTTTAACTAATCATATCTTTAGAAACATCTACATTTTAAAATGCAGTAGCAGTAGTACTCAATGTAAACATGTCAGGTTAATGCTTCTAACAACATGATCATTTTTGATGCATCACACACAGTATTATCACTATAATCTCTTCTTATTCATCCTGCTGAAATGGTGCATCAACAATTCCAAAACCCCTTGTTGTCAGAGAAATTCAACTAAGAAAGAAAGTGGATATGTGGCATGTTAATCTGTCTTAACAGACTTTAATACTGTCTGGTGTAACCTGAAAGGAAAGAAAGGTTTCCGGCTGACATAGTTCATTAGAAAACTAAACCACTACCTCTCCCAGCAGAATTAAGAGTTAAAAAAAAAACGGATGACTGCAGGTCAGGCAGAAGTTCAGTGCTTAAGATAAATATAGCAGCAGTAGCAGTTAGGGTTGCCATCTTCTGAAAAAGCAAAAAACAAACCAAAGCTCCACCCACTATCCCACTAATGTTTGTAAATAAATGTGCATTAATTCTATTTCATCTTTAATAATCATTCTAGCAATTGTTGACAAAAATAGTAAATCAAGTAGTACATGTAATAGATAAGCAAGTATGTAAACATTCTGCACTTGTTAAAAGAGATTTGTACTATATTTTTTGGCAACTGCTACGTTTGCTGAAGTTATTAAACTAGATAGATATGGGGATCTAAAATCATACTTTGGAAATAAGGACTGACAGAAGAATGTATAATATTTGTACAGTGTTTCTTGCAATGTGTACTTTACAATTTTCCTGAATTCTGGTTTTATTAATTTATGTAATATTGTTTATACTGAAGACAGAAATCAAATGCAGTTTTTTTACCGCAAAGAACATAAAGATAACCGGAGAAGAGATCCATTGTTTCACTTTTAGTAAATAAAAAAAAAAAAAAAAACACTCGTCTTTATGTACTACTTCAAAGATATATCATGAAAAGGATTCTTTTTATTAGTCTGGCTGCTTGCAAATGGTCACGTTTCATATCACCTAGGATCCTAGTTAAAACAAAGGACTATCCTGACAAAATGATAAGAAATGCAAATGAAACTGTTAACATTTTTGGAATATGCTTCATAAATAAATAAGTCAGCTGTCAGAATGTCCCAAAATATCAACAAGTGCTCTCACCAATACTGAATTTCCTGGTTTCCTGACAGAAATCCCGATTTCCTTGACTGGCAGGGGAAATTCCTGACAAGGGGCAACCCTAGTAGCAGACTTTGCTTTACAGCTGCAGATGTAGCTCCAGTGTAACGCTGAAGTGTTGCAGATGATAAGGAGGGTAAGGGAGAATGAATGAATAAATAACTGCAATGGTCAAAACAGCATAATAGAAGGTACACGCCACTCTGCAGTCCTTAATTTTTATAGGGAGGTCCCTTATTTTAGTGCAAAGTGTTCCTCCTTTCCACCTAAAATTTGAATTTTTAAATAAAAGTTAGTGCATTCAGTAAACAATAATTATTGTTCTGATAAGCATCATGATCTGAGTTTTTACTTCATAAAATATAGGTTAATTGTGATTACGTCCTCTTTCTGTCAACATTCAAACTTAATAGTACCAATCGTCCCTAATCTGGGACATTTTTCCTTCGTATTTTTCCCTTTCTCAGAGCAAGATGCAGAGGATAGGAAGAAATGGAAACAGATGATCCGCTGTGGCGACCCCTAATGGGAAAAGCCGAAAGATGATGATGATGATGATTTTTCCCTTTCTCTAATCCAACACAGACACACACATGACCTGACCTAGCTAGAAGCAGCATCGGCATTGCATTGTCATCATGACTCATTTTCTTTTTTTCTTTATTTTACCTGGAGGTGGAGGAGCCAGGGGAAGAAGTAGAACTGTTGGTGGTGAAACTGGTGATATATTTTCTCATGAGTGCTACTGACCCCTCCGAGTCTGACTGCTGCTGCACTACAAGACTGTAATGTAATGGACAAATGGCTTGGGGTTGTTTGCTTTGCCTTGCTGAGCTCTAAAGCCTCTCTATCTAAATTTATTTTAAAACAAAAAACAGTGTTTTCAGCTGCACTCAGTCATCCATGTCCAGTAGCTAACTTTCTGATGCTGGGATTACTGGCTGCTGCTGCTGCAACACATTGCCGACTGTTAAGATAAACAGTACAGAAACAATACAGCCACATTCCTCGACCCCTCAGCCAAATTCTGACAGGCTGGCAGGCTGCTCACAAAGCTGATGTCATCACGCATGCCCCTGCATGTGATGAGGTCAGCAAAAAATCACCAAAAAAAAAAAACAGGAAATTCGGGAATTAAGGGGGCCACTCTGGAATTTGTGACTCCCCATTATTTGGACCTCAAAACCGGTAAATACAGAGGAATTATGTATGATTGAGAGGTATGGGCATCTTGGGATGCTATCAGGGCACATTGAGGCCCCATTCTTGGCTTTAGCAAGCACAGAAAGTTCATGCTCCCTAGTTATACTTGGGGGGGGTATGTTTGAGGGCATTTTGGAGGATGGTTGGGAGTGAGAGGGGGGTAAAGTTGGAAATGAATTTGTCCACTAACAGGTGTGCTATATCGCCAAGCTCAGTGAATGTGCCACCATTAATCCACCAGTTCAGCACATTGTTGTGTGCTGCCCTTGAACTGTCTGACATAGCTGAAAAAGGCTTTATGGTTATCTTTCACCTGGGAGGCTATTGCAGCTTCAAAGTTGGTTTTGCTTGACTTAATTAGCCCTCTTAGTTGCCTATTTAGTTTGATGAGAGAGTTTTATCTTTATGGGAATTACACTTCCTGATTTTTCTCCATTTTTTTTTCTTTTATTTTATATCCTGGTTAATTTGGGATGCCACTAGGTCAGTTTGTTTCTGGGGCTATTTCTGGGCTTACTTCTGGTAGGCACAGCAGCCTTTAAGCAGCAATTGACATGGTTGTTCAGAATTTCTGAAAGCAATTCAGTATAGGCTGCGATGTTCATGGGGTTTGGAGGGTCACTGAACTTTGACAAACCCTCAGTTAATAAAAGGTGATTTGCTCTCTCATAGTTACTAACTGTTAGTGGTTTTAAAGGGATTATGGAGTTGTTTTTGATTTCAAAGGAGATGGTTTTATGGTTAGACCTTACCAGGGAAAAGAATTCATTTGGGGGTATGCAATGTTCTCCCCTATTTGTGAACATGAGGTCCAGTATGTTCGAGCCTGTAGTAGGGATATTCACTATTTGGACAAGGGTGTTTCTATTTATGAAGTTCAGGAATCAATGTGCCTGTAGATTTGAGGTTGTGTAGATTTCCCAGTCTATAGAGGGGTAATTAAAGTCTCCCATAAGTATGGTGTTAGGATGGATGGTAAATGTCTCCAATAGGTCCATGTATGCATGTAATCTTCTTAAGACAAAGAAGGTGACCTATAGGCAGCTAGGATATGGTGCAGGGGTTTTGCCTATGGTGATCTGCAAGTACAAGAACTTCAACATATCATCCTTTATGACCATCCTAGAGGTATGCTTGTTACTGATGTATGTCAAGACACTTCCACCTTTAGCCTTTGTCTGTACACCTACTGGTCTAAGTGTGGAAGGCACTGAAACCTTGCACTGCTGGGTACTCTCTGTCAGTTTAAACCATGTCTCAGTAACTGTCCAGATGTCTGTATTCGCAGATGTGAAAAGGGCTTGAAGAGAGTACAGTTTTTTTAGGCACCTGGCACTGAGCACTAAAACCTTGAGGTTCAGCTGAGTTGATTTTGCTATGTCAGTGGGCGCGGTGGTGGTGCTGCAGTAGCATTGTCGCCTCACAGTAAGACGCTGTCCGGTTCGATTCTCAGCTAGAACGTCTTCTGTGTGGAGGCATGCGTGAATGGGCGTACCTTCATTAAAGGTTGTGCATCAAGGCTGGTAACTCGGCACGTAAAAATCCACTACCAAACATTAGCAGACCGGAGTTCCACTGTGGCGACCCCTAACTGGGATAAGCTGAAAGACACAACAAGTGGATTTGTCAATTTGACATTGCATAAAAAGACACTATGGTGGTGGATAAAGTTTTAGCCAGTATTCAAAAGCATAGAAGGGAAATGTGCAGACCATCCTTGGCAAGATAATGTGGCCTGTTAACCATGCCCTCCCAAGCTGGCAAATATTGGATCCCCTTAAAATGACACCAGAAATACAGCCAATTGTTAAAATTCAATCATTTTTGCTCATATTGTGGCATCATCCTCAGTAATGGTAAAATGCTGCTCAGTGCTAGGATCATACCAGCCTAAGACATATAGCATGAAAGCTCCAGTCTCTTTTCATATAGTCCAGCGAGGTACATTTCAGGTCATTTACACCTACACGGACTATGATGGAATCATACTGGTAGCTGTGATGTAATGACTTGAGTGTGTGCATTATTTGGTGATTCTGGCTCCATATAAGAAGCTAACAGTTATCTTATCCTTGTTCAGCCTGGTTAGAGGGGCATCAGTATATCTTAAAATTAAGTCCCCTATGATGAGAGTCTGGGGAAGTGTTTTGGCCTCCCTTAGGGGCTTAGTGTTGGAGGCTCCACTGAGAGTGACAGTACTTGTGGTGTTAGGTGCTGGGTTTTTTTCTGAGTTCACAGGTTCATAGGTTCATAGGAGATTGCTAGGATAATGGCTCAAGAGCCCTTGCAAGCCCAGTTTAACCCAGATTTTACCCAAATTTCTATCCCTTGGTGAAACATAACAAGGGTCAGCAAGCAGGGTTTTACAATTTTTACAGAGTGTTGCTGTCCATAAGGGACATGGGTGCCACCCCAGGAGTGCACTTGTGATTTTGCTTCCATTGATCCAGACTGCACTTGAAGATGGTCAGGGAAGGGCTCTGCTTCACATGAATGGGAATCCTATTCCAGAGGATAGCCAATCTCTGGGTCACATATCTCTCTCTGTCATGAAGTATTCATTTCAAAGATCAGGATTAGATTCTTACAGCAGCTAATCGTTGTGCAGTTAGTTTTGCAAATATGCATCATTTCCATCAGATCTGGGTCAGAGATTGTCTTCTGGATCAGGCATAGGTTGTGATGATAGGAGATACTGTCAGCCATGCCAGGAGAAGTAGGGTAGTGGATGTATAACTTATGCCAGCACAGCTAGCTGGAATTTTGTAAATAATTATGTAATTTGTATATCAAAATGATTTGTACTGTTGCTTGTGCTGAAAATGTATTTTCAAGGTTTGCTTGTATTAAAATGCATCAACAGTGTAGACTGCTGGAAGGAAAAGAAATGTACAAGTATTATTGTAACTGAATTAAATGTATATATTATAACATCATACACTGGAAGGGAAGAGGATAATCCCCTGGACTTTGAAAAATATTCTTGAAATTAAATTACTTTATGGATTAAGCCATAAAGATGTTATCCCACAATTTTGAAGGGAGCCAGAGATGCAATGTCAGTGCTATAGGTTGTAGCTCCTGTAGGAAGAGTGGAATAGTTGTATGGTTTTATGGTTTCCAGCAGCTGCACCACATCTGAGCAAAGTTCTATCTGTGTGTATGGTAACACATAGGTGCTAAATCCTGTCAGCTTCTAGTGTCAGTGATAGCATGGGAAGCAGAGTTAGATGACCAGATGTGTGTTATGTCATTCTTGTAAGCCAGAAATAATATTTAGATATTAGGAGATTGCTCTCAGCATTCTGCAGTCTGTCTTGGATCTGACAATGAGGACCACTCACCCAATTTATCTTGTCTTGCTCTATTCAGTAAGTAGGAGCAGTAATTCTCTAGATCAGTTAGGAAAAGATAGTGAGATTAGCTAAATACTGTTTTTTTATAACTGTGTGAAACTTTCAGTAAGTGTTATTTTTAATATCTCCTGTGACTGGAACTCTGGTGTTTACTGTAAATAGATATTTAGTATTTTCGTGTTCTTTTATTATTTATTATTAAATATATTTAAACTTTACATTGTGGCTGGTCCTTTTAGAAAAATATTTACGTTTTGAGAGTATTTGCACATATTTATTTGGTGATAACTCTGATCACTCCTGAAAGCTTAACTGTTTGGACCACATTACTGTTTGTATTAATATAAATTTCAGTCAGCATAATTGGATACCCTTTTAAGAGCCTTATAGTAACTGGCTGGTGGCAGTGATAACTACCGTATTGTCTGGGCAGAAGGGCGTATAGCTAGTAAATCTGTGCCAGCCTTTCCCAGGTGTGAGTGTGTGTGTGTGTGTGTGTGTGTGTGTGTGTGTGTGTGTGTGTATGTGTGTGCATGTGTGCGCGTGCATGTGTGTGTGTGTGTGTGTGTGTGTGTGTGTGTGTGTGTGTGTGTGTGTGTGTGTGTGTGTATGTGTGTGTGCAAATCAAATCTCAAAGAGTGTGTGTGTCAGCTACTTGGAGCAGGGACACGAAGCACTGGTTTCACAGAGAGAGTGGTGGAGGACTTGGCTTGGGTATTCAGCTGAGGACTTAACTCTGAAGCTATGCCAGTGGGGATTCTTACTGGGGGCCTGGAGGGAGACAGATATAGAAATCCAGACCCGGGGCTGACTGTGTTCTCTATGCATTCTTAAGTGAAATTTTGCTTGATGCAGAGAGGTCGGCATCTGGAAATACTGAGTGTATCCATTTGTATTCCAAGGGAACATTCCTTTCCAGTGCCAGTGATACAGATTTGGGCTCCTTGATTACTGCCCAGAGTGGGGACCTCACATAGATCATCTCTCAGTAGGAAAGTGAATACAGTGATAGGGCTTTTAGTCAGTCTGCATATGGCATGTTGGTTATACCCTGTATTTTTTGGGTGAGAAACCTCTGAGGATGCTCCAATTGTTGCAGTTGCCTGGAAAGGTATATGCCAAAGGGTGCATTGCACTCAAATACTGGTATGATGAGGGCCACATTTAGTGGTACCATCACATTCTTAGATCTGGATGTCATGCCCTTACTTATAAGATGAGCCACAAAGAATGATTTCCTCAATATCATGGACACATGCTGGTCAAAGTTCAAATTACTGTCTATCTGAGTACCCAGAGCTCTCTCCACTGGGTCCAATCATAAGAGGGTGCTATCAATGTTGTCATTTGCAGGGATATTTGTTTTTCCAAAAAGTATTATTATGCATTTCTTCAGATTTAGTTTGAAGCCATGGCTCTGACACCAATCAGTCTGCATCAAACCTTTCTGTAGGATACCAAGATCATATGGAGAGTCAATGATTATCCCCAACTTGCAGTCATTAGAAAAAATTGATCAGCCAAAGGTCATCAACATTTGCCTTGACATATAATAAGTATTTCCCAAACAGGAAGGGCCCAACACTGAGTTCTGAGGTACTCCACTACTGACTGACCTCTTGCTGGATGTAGATTCCCCCCACACTAACAAAATGTGTCCTTTCTGTAAGGCATTTGGCTATCCATTTGATGACATAGAGGTTTATGCCCACTTTTGTGAGTTTATCTATAATACCCGAGTGGGGTACGGAGTCAAATACCTTGGCCAGGTCAAGGTAAGTGGTATGCACTGTCTTATTCTCATTGATGGCCTTGGTGACCTTCTCAATGAAGTCCACCAGACTGAGCAGGCAGGATTTGCCCTTGACAAAGCTGAACTGGGCTAGGGCTGGAGTCTGGAGATTTCCTCTGTCATTGTTAATCAGGTCCATGATTATCCTTTCCATAGTCTTGCATTTGAGGTTAGTCAGACTTATGACTCAGTAGTTTCTTGGATCTGTTGATAGTCGTCACCCCTTGTGCAGAGGGATGACTGTTGCTGTCCTCCACTATACTGGGACAAAGCCTGTCTGGAGACTGTGGTCAAATAGAGATCCAAGTGGGTCTGCTAGGGCATGTTTCAAGCTATTCAATAGGCATGCTGGGATTCCATCAGGGACCATTGATTCCTTGTTTCTAGCTTTAGAAGCAAAGTGACAAACTGGTCTTTTGGGATAACAGGAAAAGTAATGGTAGGGGGTATTTCATGGGGAGTGAACAGAGGTGATGAGCGGGTGAGATTTGAGCTGAATTTATCAGCCAGCAGGTTTGCTACTTGTTCTGGCTCAGTATAGCCAGCACCATCTACAGCCAACTTAGCATATTGATGAGTGAGTGGTGGAGATTTAAGATTTCGGACATAACTAAAAAATGCTTTGTGGTTATCCTTTGCTTGAGAGGCTATTTTAGTCTTGTATTTAGCTTTTGAAGACTTGACTAGTTCCCTGATTTGCCTATTGAGACTAATGAGTGATTTTTGTCTCTGGTGTACATATTCCCATCTATTTCTAGACAGGAATTTCTTCCTTCTGTTGTATAGTCTATTTATACCAGGTTGTCTTGTTTTTTCAGCTCGACCTGGGTTTAGTTCAGTCAGGTGCTGCCATTTCTATGCAGTTGTTTAAGTGGTCGTACAGGACAATCTTGTATACTTTTGCATAGGTTTCTGTGTTTTCGGGGTTAGAGCTTTGCAATTATCTATGCTATCACTTGATAGAAGGTAATTTGCCTTGGAAGAATGCTTGAGGGTTTCAGGGTTTGATGGAGGATCTACCATTACATTTATTTCAAAGGAGACCATTATGATCCAATCTTATCAATGAAGACTTTCCGCTGGGGATGATGCAATGCTCATCCATGTTTGTGAGTACTATGCCAGGGTTATTTGGGCCCTTAATGTGAGTGCAGACCAGCTGTTCCAGAGCATTTGTATTGACAAAATCCAGAAATCTCTGAGCCTGCATTTTAGTGGTCATGTATGTTTCCCAGTTTATGAAGGGTAGTTAAAATCATCCATGAGTAGTGTGTTACACTGAATGGTAAGTGATTCTAGCAACTTCAGATATACAGAGTAGTTTTCATGGTTTGTGGTTGGGTACCTGTAGTTAGGGAAGATATGGTAGAAGATTTTGCCTATGGTCAATTGGACATGGAGTTGCTCAAGTAAGTCATCCTGCTTGACCAATCTAAAGGTGTGATTTTTTTTTTATGTAAATGGAAACACCTCCTTATTGTTTTTTTCCTTTTCAGAGAGCAGTCTGAATGTTTGATTGGAACTGTAGCCTTGCACTGCTGAAGTGCTTTCCACAGACTTGAACCAAGTGTCTGTAACTCCATATATGTCAGTATTCTTCAGGACAAGGAGAGCTTCCATTGAGTGCAATTTATTGTTAAGATTCCTTGCACTGAGCAGTAGTACATTCAGCTTGGCATTAGAAGAATTTGTTACAATGGTAGGTCTGTTGGTTTGGCACTGCATAAAAAAGGCACTATGGCAGTGGCTAATGCCTTAGCCTGTATTTGTAAGCCTAGCAGTGACAGTTGCAGCCCATCTCTGGCAAAGCAGCATGGTCTGTCAATCATGTCATCCCAGGCTAACAAATACTGGATCCCCTCAGAATGAAACCAGTAGCTTAGCCAATTATTAAAGTCAATCATCTTCTGTTTGTATTGTGGTATCATTCTTTGTGAAGGTAGAATGCTACACAGTGTGAGGCCCATACCAGTCTGTGACATGTATTCATCATGTCCCTCTTCATGTAGTCTAGGGAGGTATGTCTCAGGTCATTCACACCTACATGGACCATTCACACCTACATGGACCATGACTGAGTCATTCTGGTGTTTGTGGTTGACTGACCTGAGTTCCTGAATGATCTGGTGAATCCTGGCCCCTGACAGGCAACTGACTGTAGCCCTCTCTTTATCCATCCTGGTCTGTGTGTCTCACGATGGAGTGTCCTATGACTAAGATGTTTGAATGTATGGTGTTTCACCTTAGGGGGGTTGCTTGTGGAAACACTGTGGCATGTATTTTCTGTGTAGTAGTTTGTGTTGACTTGGTTTTGATTGCATGTGCTTTCTAAGGGCAGCAAATGGGAGGCCTCTGAGGTTTTGGTAAGCTACTTGTGAGTACCTCCACATATGGGGGTTTATGTGTTGAGACCTTATTTAGAGAGGGAAATAGTGTGTGTGTGTGTGTGTGTGTGTGTGTGTGTGTGTGTGTGTGTGTGTGTGTGTGTGTGTGTGTGTGTGTGTGTGTGTGTGTGTGTGTGTTTTTGTGCATCTGTGTGTTGGCCTGTTTGTCATTTGATATGCCACTTGTTAGAGTCGTGTCTCAGTTTTCAACCTACATCTCTCACATACTGTTTGTTTGTTCCAGGATTAAGTGGTTGTCAGTATAAGTGAGCCAATTGCTACATTGTTTCTGGGTGCCCATGTCTACCTAGCTGGAAACAGAAATAGCAAGAAAGTGCCTATCAATGGTTTTAGGTTTTTTACTATGGGTTTAACCAGGGAGAAGACTGGGGTTAGAAAGATGGGTGCTATACTCAGTGTGAATTTCACTATCCATCAAGGTAACGCTGCTCTTCATGCAATTCAGATTCTCCTATAACAGCATGGGGATTCAAGAAGGTTGCAGAGACAGTTATCCTAAGGGACATTTTAACTTGAAAGCATTTACATCTATACAGGACTTGCTAACCACTGTTGTATGGGGGGCAGCCTAGCACAAGCATTGGGCTTTCAGCAAAACATGTTTTACAACAACAAGGCCTACAGACCAATCAGGAAAACACACAATCAGCTTTTAGACAGCAGTCCCCAACTCAGGTTTGCTACAGCACTCCTTTGACATAATAATGTAGTCAGAAAACCACACAATCTAGATATTGCAATCCTGTAAAACTAGAAAATATAATTAAGTAATAGAGTAGCAATGGGAACAGTTCAGCACTGAAACTCTATGGAAGTGTGAGAAGTGCAATAATTAATACAGGATTCTTATGAAATGCAATAAAAATAATCAGCAGAAATGCAAATTAATATTTTTTTTTATTTTAGATGCAGCAGAGTCTCTGTAACTCTCAGGTGAAGTAGCCAAGCCAAAAGCAGCAAGAGTGCCTTTGGGCTTGTTGAGGTATAGCTTTGACAAGGAGTGGTCTAGGCAATCTTTGTTGTTTAGGAAGATTGTTTTTAGGTTCCCCGGCATACATTAGTCTATATGTGTGTTGAGTGCTATGTGAGGTGGGTGTTATGTGCATGATTTCCACAATCTGATGTGTCCTTGTCTGCAAGCATTTAGCCTCCAGTGTTATTGTGTAAGTACACCTCTCACATACTGTGTCTGCCTTTTTAAGGATTAAGTGGCTATCAGTAAACATAGCACAATTGCTACGTTGTCTCATGATGCCCATATGCACTAAGTTGGCTACATAGAAGTTAGGAAATTACATATCCTTCCTCTCCTTTGATTGATGAGATACAAGGGGTGGTGTATTGGAGTTAGAAGGCTATTAAGGGTGCTTTGTTGGTGCAAACTAATAAGAGTGCTTCATTGGGGCAGATTATGATAAACAGTACTAAATTCTAACTTTAATGTTTATACAATACTGAATTCTACTAAATATGCAGATATTGCTACTTGACGCCTAACTAGCTTCGCTAAGCTTATGAGAGCTCAACGTGTTTACAAGGTACATGTTTTATGGACCTTTCTACAGGGAAATTTGTGTTCTAGGTGTTTGCTACTGCAAAGGGCACTGCACCCCCCAAACACACACAATTTATAGCAGCACAAAAAAAAAACAAAATTAACTAATGATCCCTATAGCCAATAAAATGACTATACTAGGAGCCTTTCTGTGTATTTCCCAACTCAGATAGACTAGACAAACAGCTACTACCACATGATAAAAAAATCCAGTTCTATTGATATAAAGACACAGTGGAAGAGACCCACAAGTGCAATGCTACCAGATACCAATTAGACAGCTAGCTGAAAATCTTTGATAAAGGCAATTCCAAGACAATCTTACAGCAATAACAGTTATAGGAAGAGCATTTTTACAAAAAATAAAGGGAAATGCACATATAAAAGCAGGAAATATTAGCAATCACTCAAAATAGCTTAAGCAAGTGAGATTTAGCAAACAAAGGTACTTAACTTTGCCTGGATGGCACTGGATACAAGTAAAACACTTCTAGAATGCATGCTAGGACTTCAAGCTTTGTTAAACTCCAGGAAATGAGCAGGAGACAATATGTAGTAAAGGAGGTTTACTCAAGAGCAATACTTGTTTGTTGGGTGGGTACTCAGGGTCAATGAAATATGGAAAATAATTGCTGGGAAGAGTTCATAAATAGTTTATGCAAAGAATTATGGCATTGAAAGACAGGAGGGAGGAACTTTGGAAATCAGATCACCATAAGGGGTGGAAGGCAGTGACACAGTCTTATAAAACAACCACAGCAAAAGGGTGAGAGGACTGGGAGCGCATTCAAGGAACAAGCAGGCTAGCTAGAAATGCATCCACTCAAAAAAGAGCCAATGTTGGAGCTCTTTCAGAAATTTTACTTCAATGTGTTAGTGGGAATGGGGCAGACATAGAATGCAACTTTAAGCAGGTAAATGATATGACGGGCATAAAAACACCAAAGCACAAACTGGGGCAGAGACAATTCTTTCGCTATTGAACTTGTACTTCAGTTTAATACACCATTCTCTGCAGAAATGTACCAGTAACACTGTTTATATAAGAAATGTAGTGAAAATAACTAAGGCTCAAATCTGACATGAGTACGCAGTTCTGCCACATCTATTAATTAAGCTACAAGACTCTGGCCCAGCAAGTTTTAAAATACAAATGGATAGCTTTTCCAAGTAATTTTACTTGTGTAAATAGAAGTGCAAAATAATGTAAAAACACAATCTTCACACAACTGCAAATATGCAAATTAAATATTTATTTATTTAACATTTGTTTACTGGAAAATTCTGACTTGGAACAAAGCCAATTTTCAGAGGAGGCCCAGAAGGAAACACTCCAGATGCATGTCTTTGTAACATGGGAGGAAACCAGAGTACCTGGAGGAAACCCATACAAATGCATGGAGGACATGTAGACTCCACATAGAAGGCAACCCAGCCGAGAATCGACCTGGAGAACCTCTTGCTGTGAGGTGACGCTACCACTGCACCACTGCACTGTCCAAAATACAACACTAAAGTCACAGAACAAACTAAAAAATGCAAACAGAAAACATTTTTGGCTAAAACTTGGAAAAAAGCAGAAAATACAATAAAGTATTATCACATAGATCAGCATAAGAGCAACTTAAATATTTAAGCAGACTTGAAATAATTCTCTTTCCGTTTTGACAGAATTGAAATAATTCTCTTTCCTTTTTGATGAAAAGCTAGTTGCTCACAGTTTCACACCTCTCCAAGTCTTGCTTAAAAGACTGTGGGTGAGGGTAGCTCTACGCTGGAAATAGCAGGCTATCTAGAGAGGCATCCAGTCGAATAAAGCCAATATTGGAGCTTTTTCAGAAACTTTAGCTTAATGTGTTAGTTGCGGTGGAGTAGACACAGAATGCAACTTTATGCAGGTAAATAATAAGCAAAATATAAAAGCACTGAGGCACAAACTGGAGCAGAGAGAATTATCACATTATTGACCTTCCTCTACAGTTTAAGGTATCATAATGTGCATAAATTTACTAGTAACACTGTTTTGGGGGAAAAATGCAGTAATATATAACAAAGGCTCAAATCTGGTAGTCGTACATAGCTCTACCACACTTGTGAATTAAACTGTAAGACTATGGCCTAGCATGTTATAAAATACAAACAGATAGCTTTTTAAGTAATTATACATGTGAAACTGGAATTGCAGAATAATGTAAAAAAAATTTCCCACAACTGGAAATCTGCAAATTAAGATACAAGACTAAGGTCCCAAAACAAACTAAAACATGCAAACATTTATTTATTTATTTTTTTATTTTACATTTGTTTACCGGGTTAGTCTAACTGGATACATACCCATTTTCAGCAGAGACCCGGGGAGAAAAGCTCCACATTTAAAAAAACAATACATAGACTTACATCCAGCAACATTCTTAGTATACATAATACAGAGAGACACAAAATTACATTCTAATAAATTCACAAGTACATGATGTGTAAGAAAACAGAAATACAGATACGTTAAGCAGTCAAGAGGATTAAGATTTTAATCTCAGAGGAGAAGGATGAAAATTATTTCACAGATCGACTCTAGAAATATAAGGAGAGGGCAGTCCAAGAGGAAATAAACGTACAGAGAGAAGGTCTTGGTGATTAGAGGAGATACGTTTGAAGGGATATAGAGAAGCAAGGAGGGAAGAGACCTTTAGATAATAGCATGTGGGTGGTATACGACTATGGGATTAGTCAGGATTGTCACAAGGACATAGCCAGTGTGCCTTAAGGAATGATTTGAGATTAATTTTAAAATGGCTGAGTGAAGTGGTTAGTCTTAGGTTATTAGGAAGGGAATTCCAAAGCTTTCCAATAGAATTGGCATAAAGAGCATCACCACCCGAATTATTAGATTTCGTAGTTTGTACCAGGACACTATTTGAAGATCGGAGGCAGTTGAGATTGGAGTAGGGGATCAAGAGTTTGTTCAGTGAGGGGGTTTTATCTGGTTCCTTAATTATTTTAAATGCTTCAGTAAGTTGGTTAAGTTTGAGAAGGTTGGGTAATTCTAACCAGTCAAGTTTCTTTAGGTTAAGGCAGTGATGAGTATGGTAAGGTGCTCCTGTGACAAATTTAGCGATATGGTTATAAGCAACTGAGAGTTTGTTAAGCTCATTTTTATTGAGGAAGGATAGCACCGGGGAGGCATACAATAGGGTTGAGAGAAGGTGTGTACGTGCAATGGTTAGTTTAGTATTAGGAGTTAGAAAGTTCTTAATTCTGTACATGGAACCAAGTTTCTTGTTTACTGTCTTAATGGTTTGACTAATGTGCATATCAAATTTGAGCTTGTGATCAATAGTAACACCTAGTAGTTTGGTGTTGGTGGCAGGCTCGATGATGGTGCCGTTGGTGGATTGCACGTGAAAGGTCCTATTATTAGAATGTGGCAGGTATTGCCCTAAGGGGGTTGCTGAGGTGGGGAAGATTAGTAGTAGCTTAGTTTTTATTGGATTTAGGATGAGTTTCCGTTCAGAGAACCATTTTTCAACAGCAGCAAAACAGTGTTGGGTGACTACTTGGAGATTATGGAGAGAGACATCAGAGCAAATCAGGGTGGAGTCATCTGCATATTGAATGCAGGTGGCTTTGGGGATGACTGAATGGAGATCATTTATGAATACAGAGAAAAGAAGGAGACCAGGTATAGAGCCTTGGGGAACTCCTATGGTGTTAGGTAGCAAGTGAGATAGCTTGCTTTGCCACTGGACTGCTTGTTGTCTACCAGAAAGGTAAGCATTAAACCAGCGTAGGGCTAAGTTATCAAGGTGAAGGGTTTCAAGGGTGTGGAGCAATAGTTGGTGATTGACCATGTCAAAGGCTTTTGACAAGTCAAGAAAGAGAGCAGAAGTAATTAATTTGTTGTTACGGTTGCTATTCACTGAATCAACAAAGGAAAGGAGGGCAGTGGTTGTACTATGATGGGGGCGAAAACCATGTTGACTTTTGGACAGAAGATTGTTTAGGGTGAGGTAGTGTAGGAGTTGCTTGTGAGCACACCTTTCCATAATTTTTGCTATTGGAGACAATATTGCTATAGGTCTATAGTTCGATGTTTCCGTGGAGGAGCCTCCCTTATGAAGTGGGATGACGTATGATATTTTCCAAATTGTGGGGATGGTGGCCTCTGTTATAGTTCTGTTAATCAAGATTGAGATGGGATAGGCTATAACATCAGATGCTATTTGTAGGTATCCAGCTGGGAGACGATCAGCCGATAGAGTGGATGGTTTGAGTTTCTTTAATAGGGTTCTGATATAGGAGATGGATATTGGTTGAAGATTAAAGGCGGGTAGAGATTTGCCAGTGGCACTGGTTAAGGAGGAGGAAGAAGTAGGTAACTGACTGGCTAGTGACTGAATGGTCTCGGTGAAAAAAGAGTTAAACGTATTAGCTATTTCTTCAGGATCTTTACCAATAAGTTTTTCAGGAGTAGGGGTAGTTGATTTCTCAGAATAAAGGAGGTTATTAAAACCTGCCCAAAACTTCTTTGGGTTATTTTGGTGTTTATCTTGGAGATGACAGAAATAGTTCTTTTTATCCCGGGTAATATCTGTTTTAGTAGAGTTTCTGAGCTGCTGAAATTTGATGCGATCTAGGGGTGCTTTGGTGGTACGCCACTTTTCCCAGGCCTGGTCTCTAAGCTTAATTTTTGATTTGGTTTCTTTGGTTAGCCAAGGTTCTATCCGGACCTTGGCTCTGATGAGTCGGTTAGGTGCATGAGAGTCCAGTATATTTAGGAATGTGTCATTAAAGTATGTCACACTCTCATCTATGGGAAGTGTTTTTAGCATGGACCAGTTACAGGATTTAAGTTCTGCTAGGAATTGTCCTAGGACAAATTTCTTCTTATTTCTAACTAGTCTATTTATGGGAAGGTTTACACATGTCGATTTATGTTTTATGATGAAAGTGACAAGGTGGTCACTAAGATCATTGGGGAGGGTCCCAGTGGTATAATTAAGTGTGTCTTTATTGATGAGAATCCAGTCGATAGTGCATTCTTTTTGTTGAGCATTACCTATTCTTGTAGGAGATATTATGTTTTGTGAGAAGCCATGTAGGTTAATGGGCAGGGGATTCATCTGGTCAGAGCACTGGGACCAGTCAATGTTAAAGTCTCCTAATACAATGGTTTCTTGAGGGTAGTTCGAGGTTAGCCAACTTAGAGTTAGCTCCAAGGTTTCTAAGTTTTTTCCCTGGTGGGATGTAGACTACAATTATATTGATACTCTTTTGGTTGTTTAGGCATATTTTTAGGGTAATTAGTTCCATATTAGAGACCTTGGGAGGTTGTAATGGATTCATAATGATATTCAATGTGTTTCTCAACATTACAGCTATTCCACCACCCTTTTTTTTATCCGATCAACCCTAAGTATATTGTACCCAGGTGGGAGAATCTCTTCATCCTTCAAACATAATGTTTTTGGCTAAAAAATGGGAAAAGCAGAAATGTGCAAAGAAGTATCACCACATAGGTCAGTATAAGTGCAACTTAAATATTTAAGTAGACTTGAAATGCTTTTCTCCCTTTTTGATGAAAAGCCAGTTACTCACAGTTCCATACCTCTCCAGGTCTTACATAAAAGACCCTGAGTGCGGGCTTTGTGCTGGAAATAGCAAGCTGGCTAGAGAGGCATCCAATCAAATAAAGCCAATATTACAGCTCTTTCAGAAACTTTAACTTAATGTGTTAGTTGGGGATGAGGCAGGCACAGAGTACAACTTTAAGCAGGTAAAGGTAAGAAGAATATAAAAGCACAGAAGCACAAACTGGAGCATAGACAATTCTTTCAGTATTGAATTTCTACTAGAGTTTAAGGCACCAGACCATGTAGACATTTACCAATAACACTGTTTATGGGAAAAATACAGTAAAATGATTAAGGCTCAAATCTGGCAGTAATACACAGTCCTGCCACAACTGTGAATTAAGCTACAATATTATGACATAGCAGAGTTTAAAATATAAACAGATAACTTTTACAAGTAATTCTACTTGAAGAAATAGAAGTGAGGAAAAATGTAGAAATACAAATTTTCCACAACTGCAAATTAAAATACAAGACTAACATCCCAGATCAAACTAAACAATGCAATCAGATAACTTTTTTGGCTAAAACATGGAAAAAAGCAGAAAAATATGAATGTATCTGCATACATGTCTGTAAGTGCAACTTAAATATTTTCTCATCTATTTTCTGACACATTAAATTGTAAGGAGCTGCCAAAACTCTAAGGTAGCCTAAAGTAAACATATTCTGTAGTATTTTAGAAGATATCATTGTATAAAGGGAGTTTCAAAGTAGTATCAGCTATTTGGGCAAAAATGAAAGTAAAATCAACTCTGCCACCTATGAACTGCCACAGACTGCCAGGATGTATAGGTCTAATGCACCTTCTGTTATTTATACTGGTATTTTCCATTAAAGGCTAAAACCATTTAGGGAAAAGCTGAAGGTATTAGTTATATCTCACTAGGTGCTATGTGTGAGAGATCGAGTATTTAATTTTATTATTATTATACTAATCAAGAAAACAGAGGTAATCCAGAAATCTCAAGTCAAGTTTGGTATCCCACATGTGACACACAGAGTGTCAGGACTAACAAGAATCAGAGTATAAAGGATTAGTCCAGATCAAATCACTTTAGCTAGCAGATCTAGGTGATTCTCTGTCTGATACTCTCCCTATGGAAGGAATAATGATGCCCTGTTGAAGTTTCAAGTAGTTAATTCAGTTAATCAGGTAGATGGATGAGTGTTCTTGTTCTAATACATTACATTCAACAGGTCAGTTATTTAAAGGCAGTTATAGACTATGGTGAGAGGGTCAAGGGAAGCTTATTAGTAGAAAATCTGGAAGATGGAAAAACAAGGATTCAGTCCCAAAGCTTAGAGGTTAGTCCCTTATTTAAATATTCCTTTAAGACCTGTGAGGGTTTACTGGCTCAGTAGCCTGTGGAACCTCAATCTTAGTTAAAAAAATATTTTTTAATTTTTATTTTTAACAAGCAAAACATAACACACCAAGAACTACCCTATAAAACTATATTTAAGAAAATACTTTCACCTGAGCTTCATCAGGGCCATCTAAGAGTAGATTGTAGAGTGATTTACATCTTGATAATTGAAAATGCCTGCTTTTATGAGGCTATCACCAGACTTTATTAGCCTGTTTTATATCACATGCAATATTGAGAGGCCGTGCCTGCTTTTCTGTGGTTCATATTCCATTAAGCAAATTATGAACACTTTATTACAGAACTTTTTCCATATTGACTTGCCTTATCAATGCTTGTATCACATGTAATATGAGAGGCTGTGCATATCTCCTGAAATAAATTATGAAACACTAATCTTCTCTTGTTAGGCAAAAAAACAGTTTACAGTCTCTGGTTATAAGAGGTGCACATACATGATTAATGTGACTCGTCCCCATTTTTCTTTTTGATGAAGATAGACCTTTTTATATCCGGGGGAGGTAGCCACTTAGAGCCACACTATGTGACTCTTATTTATTTGAACAACACATGTATTCAAAGAAATAGCTTGCAGCGGAAACAAGTCACAGTGCTCATTTTTACAGAGCTCATAGATCTGCATAATTAGGTGGAAAAAATGCAAGCAAAGTTTGAAGTGTCAGAACCATTTGTATATGTTTTCTGTGCCATGGAATAAAAATCCACCAAGTGATGAACTGCAGAGTGTACAAAACCTTTAATAAAAGTAAGTATCTCGGATCATTGAGCATAGGCAAACTGTGCCTATGGTGTAAAAGATACAGCAGTGAGGAGTGAGTGCTGCCATGGAACAACAATTTTTATTGTGCTGCAGATTACAGAAATGTTGTTAAATGCAGGCTAAGTGGATAGTATATCTATACCTAGTTACTGTGGAGTATCTACAGTGAGAGGGAGAAAGCTCCTGGTCTCAAAGCATGTTTCTATGGTTTTCTAGTCTGGGGGCTTCACTATCAAGCCTCTTCCTAGGTCTAGCAGTTAGTGAGGGCTCTTCTGTTCAGATGCTTCCTCTCTTCAGGTTCCAGGTGGTGAAGTCAAGGCTCTTTTGTTCATATTCTTTTCAGGTTCCAGCTGATGAAGTCAGTGTGAAACAGGACTTGATAGCTCTGTCCCTAGCAAGAAATAGGGCTACAAACTGGGAGGGATCAGGCAGACAGGCAGTTATCCAATCTCCTTAGAGAGGGCGTGGTACCATGATGCCTGGAAGGGTGGGTTAGCTGATGTAAGAGGCTGATGTAATCAGTATGGGTATGGGTTGAGTTGTCAGTCAATATAGGAGGATAGTGTTAGGCCCCTTTTCCTATTCCTAACAACAAAAGGAAAGCCCAAATCCCAAATGAGTAGTAGAAAATATTTTCAAATAACTGAAAGTTTCTGCTTACGTTTGTATACATCATGATGTGAAAAGCATTTTCAAACTCCTGACAGCTACTGTTTAGAGTTGTACACATCTTGCGATCACACACCCAAACACACATACACACACACACACACACACACACACACACACACACACACACACACACACACACATGTACACACGCGCACACACACACACACACACACACACACACACACACACACACACACAAACGCACAAAAGTAAAATAGGATAAACAGAGTGACTTGTTTTCAGTGTTACTAGTTCACCAGATAATTCATACCAAGGTAGCTGCAGTGACCTACAGATCTAATTTCTTGAGTGTCTTTTTCATATTAACAAGTCCAAAAAACAACAACAAATAGACCAGTGGTGTGGCAAACTGTTCTGGAGAACCAAAAGTATTAAACAAAACAAAAACTCCAAATTATGGACACTCTGAGCGTCAAAGAACTGTAGATGTTATTCAAGAACCACAAAACTTTCGGGAATACCCCTCTTCAGTGTCTTTGTGTTCTTGAATAAAATCTACAGTACTTTGATGCTCAGTGTGCCTGTAATTTGTAGTTTTTGTTTTGTTTAATACACACTGAAGAAGGGTATTCCTGAAAGCTTTGTGGTTCTTGAATAAAATCTACAGTTCTTTGATGCTCAGCGTGTCCGTAATTTGAAGGTGGGGTTCATATTAACAGCAGTGATTAGAGTTAATTAACAGTTTATGTACAAAGTCTGGGTTAAACAGTACTGGTGTTTTAGCTGTATGATTTATGATATAGCAAAGAAAGAATAAAACAAATATAGGAGTCTGATGAAGCGGTCGAGAGGATAATGAAAGTGCTTACTTTTTGTCCCTACAATTAAAGTGGATTTATATCAGCCGTGGTGACTGGCTCAGCCTGTTTTTCTTTATATATGATTTATGATATGTTTCCTAAGTGCAAGCTCACTTTTAATGGAAATGCTTGAGTTTAGAGCAGGGTGGTGGTGTGCATCCAGCCTAATCTGCCAGTTTAACTCCATTTTTTTGAGGATGGCATTTTTGATTCCTTTGAGTGGACCCGTAGTGAACTTGTCCAGGATATGGAATTGGAAACCTCCATGATCTGGGAAGTCACTGCAGTGTTTCAACAGTTGTTTTTTGAGTATCTGAAGTCTGATGTCAGACAGGTGGTGTGCCAATCTGATTTTGAACTTTTTCACAGTTTTCCCTACGTAAAAACAAATGCAGCCAATACACTGTGCAAGGTATATCACAAACGTAGTGCTGCAATTATCAGAACAAGTGCTATAGATTGTTCTTCTAAGTACTGAGCAAAAGAAGTAATGTCTTTGTTCCTTATGTATTTGCAATAAGTGCAAAAAGAGGGGCCACAAAGTAATTTCACCCCTGGTCTGGTGCCTATGTCTTTGATGGACAGAGACAGTCAGTAAATCATTGCCTATATAAATTAAATGTTTGTGTCACATTTGGGTAGCATGGCTGTGCTTATACGGTTCCTGGTGGTCAAGCTTAGTGTACACTTATGAGCCTATGAACAAGAAGGACATGGTTGGATCCTATCAGTTGCTAGAGATTTCTGAGCAAAAAGAAACAGAAACCACTTAACCACAAAGTTTGTTACATCACCAGCTTCTTGAAAGAAATTTGCCATTACTTCCCTATTACTGATAACTTCAAAGTTAACATCTGCATGCTGACACATGGAATTATACTAAGTGAGGTAAGTAAGTTTATGGAAATTTTCAATTTTAGATTTTTTTTTTTATTTTTCATGGAAGCATTTGTTTCATTTTTTCCAGAACTTATATAAAACTCAGGCAAACAAAAATTAGTGTTGGCAATATAAAAATTGTGTAGGTTCACCCCTGGTCTGGTACCTATGTCTTTGATGGACAGAGACAGTCAGTAAATCATTGCCTATATAAATAAAATTTTTGTGTCACATTTGGGTAGCATGGTTACACTTATAAGGTTCCTAGTGTTCATTAGCTTATGATCCTATGAACAAGAAGAACATGGTTGTATCCTAGCATTCTCTAGAGATTTCTGAGACAAAAGGAAACAGAAAAGTACAGTTGTGTACACTTACCATAAATGTAGATGTTTGAGTGTCTTCACTGTTGCAGTCTGGGTTCTCCCCTGCCGGCAGGCAGTCCTCGGTCGGCCAGAATCCCAAAGTCTGGGTCCGGCGTCGGCTGCTCAGCCATGCTCCCTGACGTCAGAGTGCCAGGAGTACAAAGCTGGCAGCCGACGCCATGTTCTCCAGTCTTTCTTGCCATGCGGTGAAAGCAGTTCGCAAGTGCCGGTCGGCTGACTCCTGACAATTTTTTCTTACGTACTTCAGTCCAAAGACTTTCTTCTTCTACTCAAAGCTAAGTACCCCGTTGGGGAAACTTTTTTCTTGCTCCAGTCCGATGTCAGAAAAAGTTAATAATTGTATTTCTTGTGGGAAACAAATACCTCACAAGAGATAACTTTTCTGGGTGCTCTTCTGAACACAACAACCCAGATGGCATTTCTGACATCCGAAAAACAATTACAGCTGGCTTCAACTTTCAAAACTTTGGCATCTCTAACTCAGCTATCTGCAAGGAAATTCCTGCAGGCTTTGGGTTACATGGCCTCCTGCATCCTCCTCGTACCATATGCAAGACTACATATGAGGAAAATACAGTGGTACCTAAAAGGTGTATGGTCTCAGCATTGCCACAGTCTAGACACGCAGATCACTGTCCTGCCTTGTCTACAAAAGGAATTCCTTTGGTGGACCAAGGCATGTATTCAAAACAAAGGGAAAGCCTTCAGTCTGCCTCCAGCCAGCCAGATACTAACCACGGATGCCTCAGATTATGCACGGGGAGCCCATTTGCAGGGAAAATGCCTTCAGGGCCTTTGGACAAAGGATCAGAAGCACCTGCATATCAATTTAAAGGAAATGTTAGCTGTTCAGAATGCTCTATTGGCCTTCAGGAATCTGCTACAACCAGGACAACTACTGATACGGACAGACAACACCACAGTCATGTGGTACATAAACAAGCAAGGGGGTTCACACTCCTACCCCCTTTGCAGACTAGCCATGAATCTATGGAACACAGCTCTAGCTTGCAAAGTGGACCTACAAGCTCAGTATCTACCAGGGAAACAAAACATCATGGCAGACAGTCTGAGCATGAACCTGTCAGACCCACATGAGTGGATGCTGGACACCAAAATATTCAAGATGATTACAGCAGTCTGGGGATGCCCGTACATAGATCTTTTTGCATCCCACCTCAGTCATCAACTACAGATTTTTTGCACAAGGACATTCCACGAACTAGCATGGAAAGTGGATGCACTATCATTCAGTTGGAGAAACCTCTCGGGGTATGCCTTCCCGCCTCTACCTCTTCTTCCACGGGTGTTATTAAAGATCAAGCAGGACAAGCCCAAGATGATAATTTTACTGGCTCCAAATTGGCCTCGACAGTTTTGGTACCCAACACTGAAAAACTTTTCTCAGAAGCCCCCCAACACCAGGGTCAGGTTCTGCACTCTCATGTCAAAACTCTCAGCCTGGCTGCCTGGCTAATCCAGGGTCTATGATTCATTCTCTCCTACCCAAGCAGGTTATGGATGTCATTTTAGAAGCCAGACATCCTAGCACTAGAAAATCTTATGCAGGAAAATGGAAAAGATTTTGCACCTGAATGCAGGCTCAGGATTCAGATCCTCTTATTCCTAATATTCCTCTGATTTTACTTTACCTGACAGACCTATTACATAAGGGTCTCTCCTTCTCTTCCATAAAGATACATGCCTCTGCTATCTCTGCTCATTATAATACAGACTTTCCTATATTTTCACACCAGCTCATGAGACAGTTTCTCAGAGGAGCTAAAAATTTAAGGCCCCCTAGATCTCCACCCATTCCTGCCTGGGATCTCAACTATGTTTTGGAAAAGCTCACCTTACCTCCTTTTGAGCCTGCTGCCACATCTGACATCAAGTTTTTATCATGGAAGACAGCCATCCTGTTAGCTCTGACCTCTGCCAGGAGAGTTTCAGAGTTGCAAGCTCTCATGGCTGTGGAACCTTATATTATTTTTCACCAAGACAGGGTGTCTTTAAGGTCTAATCCTACTTTCATGCCTAAGGTGGTTTCCAAAGTGGCTTTAAATCAAACTATTCACCTGCCAACTTTTTTCCCCAGTCCTCAAAATAGGGGTGAAAGGATCTTGCATTCCTTGGATGTACACAGACAACTACGTTTTTACCTGGACAGAACCAAGGACATCAGGAAATCAGAGCAATTGTTTGTTTCTTATGCTTCAAGTTCCCAAGGCAAAGCCATTTCAAAACAGACCATTTCTAAATGGATTGCTCATGGAATCAGATTTTGTTATTCGCACCATGGAAAGCAAATCCCAGGAAGTATTAGGACTCACTCTACCAGGGCTGCTGCCACTTCAGCTGCCTTCCTCAGGGGAGTTCCTACCAAAGACATTTTAGAAGCTGCAACTTGGAGTTCAGTGCATACTTTTTCTAAGCACTACAATCTACCTCTCTACTCTAAGTCTAGGGCAGGCTTTGCTTCTGCAGTCTTGCAGGGCCTTTTAGCCACCCCCTCTACTTTATGACCACCTCCCTTTTCTTCTGCTTTGGGATGCAACCCTACAGTGATGACTGCAACAGTAAAACACGATGAACATAGTACAGTTGTGTACACTTACCATAAATGTAGATGTTCGAGTGTCTTCACTGTTGCAGTCTGGGTTACCCTCCCTCCTGTCCCCTCTTATTTTTCTTTTGTGTGGTTTCCTTCTTCACCCTTCTTCTGAGGTGTATTTGCAAAGGGTATGGGGTTACACTCATTTTGGAACACCTGGGGCAAGAAAAACTGGAGAACATGGCGTCGGCTGCCAGCTTTGTACTCCTGGCGCTCTGACATCAGGGAGCATGGCTGAGCAGCTGACTCCGGACCCAGACTTTGGGATTCTGGCCGACCGAGGACTGCCTGCCGGCAGGGGAGAACCCTACAGTGATGACTGCAACAGTGAAACACGATGAACATCCACTTAACCACAAAGTTTGTTACATCACCAGCTTCTTGAAAGAACTTTACCATTACTTTCCTATTACTGATAACTTCAAAGTTACCATCTGCATGCTGACACATGGAATTATACTAAGTGAGGTAAGTAAGTTTATGGAAATTTTCAGTTTTAGATATTTTGTTTTACTTTTTTATGGAAGCATTTGTTTCATTTTTTTCCAGATCTTATATAAAAGTCATGCAAACAAAAAATAGTGTTGGCAATATAGAAATTGTTTTATTTTAATGTTAAGTTTATGTATGTAAATATTTATATATTTATTTATCTATCATTTCTTGGACAAAAAAGATGCACAGACCCTTTCCAGCTATGACCCAGACTATGAATCAATACAGCAAATTAATAACAGTTACACAATTGTACAATGAAGTTGCACAAACAAAAAAAAAAATTTCATGTAATATTTACAGTGATAAGAAACCAAGCCACAGTAACAGTATTTGCACATTCAGTGGGGACAGTTTTTTTCTCAGCCACGTAAACAGCTGTGCTTTTATTTTATTTTATTTTATTTAGATGTGTTAACTGGGGTAGAGCACTGATTCAGATAGAGCCATTTCAGGCTCATCACGGGTGGTGTGGTAGACTCACGTACATCACAAAAGATAATGATAGACATACTATAATTAGTATGTCAATACTTTTGGTCATTATTCATAATAAGTTTGATATTCATCTGACCTACGTTATAAAATGCTTGTTTTTGAAACATTAGAGTTTCAGAGGTATGCCTTACCATTTGAATTTTTTGAAATTGACTGTATTCACCACCTTCTCAGGGTACTGTTGACTTGACTGCCAATATAACTAAATATTGGGTTGAATTCAATAAACCCTACACTGCTCAATGAAAGCATGTGTGCATCGCCCCAGGATATGCACATGGTAGTGTGCTGACTTGTATTCAGTAAGCAGTAAGCTTTACACACAGTGTCGAGCTGCTCAAACCCAGTAAACATTGTGGCACGCTAATTAAACGTAAGCTGATGAATTGTATGCTAATCAGTGAATCCAAGATGGAGGAGCTACTCAGCAAGTTTTAAAGCAATTGTGCACACTTAGTTCAGGTTTTGACTTCAAATTACAAAACTATTGGAATACAGCCATGGAAACTACTCTGCACAGAATGTTAGGGGCTGCTGCTGCTCTTCTGCATGTGTATGTGCAACAGGCCCCGGTCTATGTTGCTGCTGCTGATCGACCTCGGGCAAGAAGGAGAAGGGTGTTTATACCCAGTTTAACTTTTCATGGTCTGCATGAAGTGGAAATACTAGGGCTAAAGGATGGATAGAGACATATTATAGGAACTCTGCAACCTCTGTCGTCCTTAACTAAGAGCAAGGGCAAACTGAGGAGAACCAATACCTGTGGAGACTAATGTATGTGCAGCATTTAGAAGTTTAGCTACATGAACCTTTCAGAGACCAACAGGGGACATGCTATGTGTGTCACAGACATCAGCATCCAGGATCCTACATCATTTCCTGAATGCTATGCTACAGCATACCAATGACTATATTTATTTTTCTTGCACCCTTGAGGACAGAGCTACAACTATGCAGGATTTCTACCCCATGGAACACTTACCTGAAGTCCAGAAAGGCCTTCCACTCCATTAACTGCCAGGCTATGTCTAACACTAAGGGAATCTTGAATGTGTGTCCTGACAACCCCTGCAGTCACCACAACATCCATATCTGGCACAACTCTGAGCTCTACCATAGGTTTCCAGGGGGGTATACCATAATGTAATTTACTGGGGGATGCAGAGGATGCACTCAAACCATGGCTGATGACACCCATCAGAAATGCGCACACACACACACACATACACACACACACACACACACACACACACACACACACACACACACACACACACACACACACACACACACACACACACACACACACACACACACACACACACACACACACACAAACACACAGAATAATGCTATAATGAGGTACACACTCAAACAAGAAATGTAGAGCATGTGCTTGGGCTGCTGAAGTTGAGGTTCTGGTGCCTAGATACATCGGGGGGGGGCTGCAGTATGATCCCAGTACTTGTGCTGAAATTTTCACTATCTGTGCTGCCCTGCATGATATTATACTGAGAAAACAGCTGCAACAGGAACACCAAGGGGAAGGGGTACATAGTCCACAACCACTGACAAGGTCACCAAAGCCACACACAGGTGAGTACTCAGAGGAGGAACCACCAGCCACTGTGGGTGTATGTAGATGTAGATGTGCACAATATATCCTCATCCTGGCCAAGAGGCAACAGATAGCACACATGCTAACACCTAAGGGATATTATACCTCTCAACCTCTTAGAGCAAGAAATCTGGACAAACCAATGAATACAAGTGGGACAAAGGCCCAAAAATAGGGACAATTTTTAAATATTGCTCTTACAAACTTAGAAAGTTGATAGAATAACAAGTTTTGCATTAGCATGAATTTTCTGAAAGGTGTGCAGTCTAAACCTCAAATGTCTGTCATTATTTTCTAATGTCAATCTTTAATGATTTGTCACTAATTTGCCAGAAAACCACAATTTTATGAAAAACATACCAAAAATATGGGGCAAAATCTGGAAAATCTGCTAAAATCTGTACAGTTGAGAGGTATGACTGGGGTATAGCTTTCCTACTATGCACATACATACAGTAAAATTGATCCCAGGCAGTGCTCACAACCTTTACTTACCTATGTAATGGCTGTGTACTCCTAGCATCACATAGAGTCATTCCTGATTATAACAATTGTACCTGCAGGACTATCAGGGTAAGTGCTGAACCTGGAACAGGAAAATAAATGGGTAAGAACACAAATTAATGACAGATCCTTGCATACAGTTACTTGCAAATGTACCTGACTAGAAGGTATGTGAGTTTTTCAGCAATTACAATAATGTGTGACAGGACTGGCTTATGTCAATAGATGTTTGCTCTTTATCAACTTATAGGTTTCATGCATCAGAGATGCACACAATACAAAAACCTGAAAGAAAGCAGTACAATTTTCAAAATAGCATCAATAACACATATATACTAAGCACTCAGTCAACTATGCACCATGTTCTTCAGAAAAAGTACATATCTATCCCTGAATCCAAAAGATAGAAAATGGCACAGTTATCATTATTTGCACAGGGTGTTGTTTGTGGGTGCAGGAGGCCAAGGTTGACACAAAAGAGTGTGAGTGTATGAGTTAGAAAAGCAGGCAGGCAAATATTTAGATAAATTATCAAATGGCCAATGAGACAGAATGAGCTGCAAGTCTCACGAATGACTCATGTGTGTGTATGTCTGTATGGGCACTCAAGGTGAAATGTGTGTATGAGTGTCTGCAAGAACACAGCCAAGCTCTGTGCTAGGTCTATGTCCTGGCATGTTGTACAGGTGTGAGCCATTCATGGTAGAGGTAACAGTTCATTGTCATCTCCCTGACTGAGAGAATTGGCTCTGCCAGGAGTTGCACTGGCACATCCATGCCCATGATCAGATGTGCTGGTGCTACCTGAACATGACTGATGTCTACTGGATGAGCTCTCCTCATGACTACTTCCAGGACAACAGCTCCGTGGTCTACCATATCTAAGTGAGGACAACTCAACCACAGACAAAGCAGTGGAAGTAGTGCCACTATGGGAGCAGCCTCGGGCACGGCTAGGTTGGCTAACAGCAGACAATGCTGCTTACCTATGCGCACATGGATACTGTTCTCCTCCCAGCAGATGTCCATCACAGACAGTGCCTGTTTCGTCATGTCAGTCATCCAGTCCATTGAATTGGCCACACGGCAGAGGCAGTCATGCACATCAGCCTGTGCCACATCTACAACCTTAGGCATGTTCTCAGAGGCCTACTGGAATGTGCCTTTGCCTCCATGATGGCCCTAAAAAATTTTGAGTTGCACATAATGACACACCAAGATCAAGTGGAGGTTGGACAGCAGGCCTCCTCCAAACACCCCTAACAGCCCTCCTGTGTGGCACCTCATCCACACTTTGGCTACAGCCAGAGTCCATCGGCACTGAAGCTGCAGTAACGACACTACCCTGATCAATTGTCATCCTCCACCTGTCCAATACCTGAGGGCTTAGTGAAATGAGTATTTGTAGACATTCTGACTGTGTCTGACAGAAATCCAGGAGATGGATGAATCTCAACCTAAGTGTCAGATTCAACCTCTGCACCTCCTGACTGTACCTTTTTGGCCACCATCATAATCAGAGCCTACCAATACTCCAACATCAGGTGATATGGGTCCTAAACTTCCGCTGTTAGGATCACCGGTGATAACAATCAACACACACAGGATCAAAATTTCTACTGCACCAAATATTAAAACAATTTATATCATAACAAAGTAACACTGATCAAACTATCATAGATGTTTTTTTCTGTTGGGCTGTACTATATTAACGGTTGCTGGAATTTGGCATAGCACGAACTTCCTTTTGGGTTTATTGGCTATTTGGTTCCTTAGTGCTATGCATGCTGCGGAGGAGTTACCTGTCATGGAAGCTCCGATAGGTATGTTGGAGAAGCGTGGTAATGGAGGGATACCTGGAGGTTGGTGTACTGAGAAGTTCACTTTACAGCAGAATCCGTTGCTCAATTTGGGTTTTGATATACCTAAAGGGAGGCGAGGAGATAGTGGCATCCCTGTGGCTATGGACAAAACATGTGATGACATGATACGTGACCTTAATTTTAAGGTAATGAGGCTTCAACGTTTACAGTGGCAATCTTACCATCTGGAGGCTTGTTTAGAATATGGGATTGTGCCACGAGGTATGCGAGTTTTGTGCATGCCAACGCAGGGGGATAGATATCCTGAACTGTTGGCAAAATGGCAATCCATCAATATCTGCACTAGCTACCAATACATGGAGCTTCTGAACAGTTTTTTTGCACCCGAGATTGATCAACTGAAAGAGGAGGTATCCACTTTGCAACATAAGTTGGAGAATGGTTGTTTGGAGGAAAACAATAAGACACGCTTAGAGCAATTGAACTGTACCTTTAGGGACAATGATGAGAAACTGCGTACTCAAAAGATGGGGAAACTATGGAGAGACTTTGACGACTTCACTAAGGGTAACATCTTCGTTTGGCCGAAGTACAAGCCTCCGTCTCAGACCACACTAATGCGGGGATCTAATAGGTCCAGTGGTAGATGGAATGATAATACCGAGAAATGCAATGATGTGACGTCAGTAGAGGAGGCGGCAGTTCTGCTTGCCGTACAGGCAACCACTTCGGGAACCCTAACGGAAGTGTTACCACAGGTTTTGATCGACACAAGCTCTACGGGAGCTCTGCCACCAAACGATACAGGATGTACGAACAACCCAAATTGTTCAGTTCAACAAGGAGTTAATAGCAGCCTTTTGGTCCATACCATGCCGAAGCAGAATGAGGTTACATCTATTGAACGTGAGGCACATGCCTCTGGAATGGGTGGTTGCACTATAGGTGCAAGTCCCAAAGTTAAAACAGGTCAAAGTCATTTTTTGGCTCTATTACCGGTGCAGGTAAAGAAAAAGGGGTCTTGGAAGAGGTCGTTGAGCGACGACAGAGATTTAACCAAGAAGAGGAGGATTTTGGACTGACTCCTTTTTTGGACAATGGTATTGTTTATAACTTATCTACTTATACATTGAGTAGTGAACAACTGACAGTCTTGAACAAGGGTATGACTTTTGTGCTGAGTAAGGCGTGTGTATATAGTGATATTGTGATGGACTTAATGTTTTTTTGTCGTAACGTTATGTTACGGAAATTATTTGGGGATACAAGCTCTGGCAACACGAATCCACATAAACCGAGCTGTTTTGTTCCACCTCTGTTACCAGCACTTAACCTATTCATTAGTAAGTGTGAAAGTGATCTAATGGCCTCTTTTCAAAAAGGAGGGTATGATAAGTTTTATAACCTTACTTATGAACAGAGACAGGCCTTGGAGGATCTCAGCAATAATTTAGATATAACAATCAAGATGGCTGATAAGGGTGGAGCAGTTGTTGTACTTGATACCGTTTGGTATGATAGGAAATTGAAAGCGATGCTGTCAGAGGGAGATGATTACACTCTTTTAAATCCAGTTGAGGTTAAGTGAGTGATAGATAGGGTACATGGCCGTTTACACTAGCTGCAGAAACACTTGTATATAATGCAGGAACTCTTAGATTTTCTTATGATTGATAAGCCGGTCACACCCTTATTCAAGGCACTGCCTAAAATACATAAGTCTCTAGTTGACCCAACCCTAAGACCCATTGTATCAGGTAGAGGGTGGGTTACTGAGAATATTTCAATATGGTTGGAGTTTACCCTCAGGCCGTTTGTAGATAAGATTGAGAATGTGTTAAAGGATACGGGTCACTTCCTCATTAACTTAGGTGAATTTAATAGATCAGGTTTTATGGATAGATACTTGATGGTCACACTTGATGTCCATAGTTTATTTACTGTTATTGGTAACAACTATGGCGTATATGCTACTACGGAACTTTTGCGGACGATGGGGGTCACTGACCCTAAACTCGACCTTATTAAAGAATTACTAATGCTAGTATTGGAAAACAATGTGTTCATAGGGGCAGGTTCTATATATAGACAGGCACAGGGTGTAGCAATGGGCACCCCCTGTGCCAATACATACACCAACTTATTGGGAGAAGGAACATGTTTTGGGGAATAATGAATGGAAGAGATACATAGGCACATACCTATGTTTTGTAGATGACATTTTTTATTTTATGGAAGGGCGATGGTCAGTTGTTAGCCCAATTTGTTGATTACCTCCATTCTACAACCTCTTTCTTAAGGTTCAGTGTTAACAGCTCTTATGAATCTCTAGATTTTTTGGATGTGAGTGTAAAACAAACAGAGGATGGTTTTATCTCACAATTATTTAGAAAGGAGTGTTGGAAGAACACGTTGCTATCATTTGATAGCATGCATCCCCGATTCACTTTCCCCAATATAGTGCAAGGACAGGTAAGTAGAACATCTAGAATTAGTATGGTTGATACACAATTTGATGAAGAAATCACCAAACTAAAGATATGTTTTCAGGATAGGGGATATAGAGAAGGTTTGGTGGATAAAGCTGTGGACAAAAGTAGGGCTAGGAGGTGTAATAAGTATAAACCATGGATTAATATGACTCGGGCCAAGTTGAAAAATAATGCCATTGGCAATGGTACACAGACCAGACAAAAGATTATGCTGACCTATGGTAGCAATATCAGAGGGATTTGTGATATTATACACAAGAACTGGAACATTATCACCAGTGATGTTGGTCTAAGGGACATAGTGGGTAATAACCCACAGTTTGGCTATAGAAGGAATAGAAACCTTAAGGACATGTTATGTAAAGAAAGGTTGGTTAACAATAACAAATGTCTGCCCCATATAGTGGGTACTGTTCCATGTGGTCAATGTAAGGCATGCAGCCACATCAATAAGGACACCATTTTTGAACACCCGGTTAATGGCAGGAGGATATTCTTAAAAGGGAGGGCGACATGTAGGACCACTGATGTGGTGTATTTAGCTAATTGTGTGTCCTGTCCCAGTTATTATGTTGGAAAAACCAACAATATGTTGAAGGTCAGAACTTTGCAACATTTATCATCAATCAGAAATTGTGATGAACATAATGCCTTATTTAGGCATGTGAAAGATAACCCAACTCATAGTTTTAAATTTAGGGTTATAGTAAATGTCAATTTTAATAGAAGGGGGGGACATCAAGCAGATGACAGAAGTAATTGAATCCAAATGGATCTTAGAACTGACAGCCCACATAGATCCAGGGTTAAATGACGTCATACCCCTTAAGCCAGCCCTCAAAAATAGGCGGGTTTTTTACTAAGTTTTTATTGGTGGAAATGCATTTTAAATTGATGTGTTTGTGAGCAGTTTGTTGTCTGAAGAAGGGTACTGACCCGAAAGTGCTCACACTCTGTTTCTGTTTGTGTAATAATAAATTTTACTTTGTTTTTAACCTCAGCAGTTTCCAGCAACGTTTGTTTTTTCTGTTGGGCTGTACTATATTAACGGTTGCTGGAATTTGGCATAGCACAAACTTCTTTTTGGGTTTAAAGTGTAGAAATAACTTTAGCAAGCTTTTAAATGGAACTAAACAGCACACATTTATCATTTTTGCTCAATAGTACCCAAACTATCCTGCCTGTGCTGATAAATGTTTTCACTGTCGTGTACTATTGATCATACAGTTAAAGGATAATGATACAAAATGCACTATAGACTGCATGTCTGAGACTGCATCAGAGATCAGAGAAGAATGAAAGTACAAAGAGAAGACAGAGCTGCATTTGTGCAAACATATTCATAAATATTGTGTGACCACTAATTGCACTAAATATGTAAGTCACACATACACAACCATTTTTTAATGATAAACGATCATAAGCATTTTTTTACAAAAACAGTGTATTTTGGCCTTTATTTCATTTGTGTGTTGCTCCCCTGTGCACAAACATGGTTTACTATTGCATACAAAAACAATGTTGTTACTTTCAAGAAAGAAACGTTACTTGTTTTGCCTTCCTTCATGCAAATATGCTAGGTGGCTTTGCATGACCGTCGGCACTATAGACAGTACTGACTGAAAAAATACACCTCCTGACTTGATTTCCCTGTGGCACCAAGTGCAAATTCATGACCACAGTGGAGGTGAACAGGGGATCTAATCCAGCACATTTCAATTTCTATTAATGCTGTTCCACTGTAATTTATATCAAAATTAACACTATAAAAATAATTATACATAAAAATAAGTATGTATAGCAGGTGGACTGATATACATATGATATCATATGTGTTATATGGGATTCACTTCATAACACTGAAAACTCAAAACACTGAAAATGAGAAAACGTCATAATATAGAAGACCAAAACACTGAAACTTCAAAACACTGAAAACTCAAAACACTGAACAAACATATCATACATATACTGGGTTTAAACAACATAAATCATAATACTTTCCACCAAGTGTAAATATATCAACTCCAAGATTGCACTTAGTGTAGTGAAGTGCAATCTTGGAGGTGATATATATAAGTAGCAGGGGGTGTGGGTGGCGCAGCCCCCCACATGGGGGGGTGCAGGGGGGCTTGCCCCCCTGCTTACACTCGGTGGAAAGTGCTATAATTTATGTTGTTTAAACTCAGTATATGTTTGATATGTGTTTTCAGTGTTTTGAGTTTTCAAGATTTTGAAGTTTCAGTGTTTTGAGTTTCAGTGTTTTGAGCTGTCAGTGTTATGAAGTGAATCCATTATATGTGTAACTGTGGGTATCAGTACAATTATGGTTCTGTAATTAAAAATTAATTTTCTAACCTGGGATGAATGTAATACTTTACTGACAGTCATCTCCACAACATACAAAACACAAGTATAGCTGTAAAACAGAAAAATGTATAGTGTGGTCTGACACAGAACTCACAAATCTAATCTGAAAGTAATACAACTATATGCATTTCCAGGATATTGTCACACATTACTCCTGCATCACACATGAAAATGCATAAACCAGGAACTTGTCAGGTCACACACGTAAATGGTTAACTGAAGTGTAGCACCACTCACTCTTTAATGTGTATATATTATTAATGACCATGCTTGCCAAGCACTTCTTCTTTGGCAATGAGGAATAAACACCTATGTGGAAATATGTGTATTCTCTCTTTTACATTGGTTTGAATCCCACCCCACATTGTAACAATTATTTTATCAATGTGTAACACTCAACAAAATATGTGTCAAGCCATAAAATTGATCCCCCCAACTTTAGATCTTAAAAGTCAAGTAATTTAATGTATTACTGTTGACCATTGGACAAACTGTTGTCAGGTCAAGCACCACACATGCCATAAATTCATGCCAACTGTCACATTATCATTCTTGTTTCATAAACGGCCTTCCTTTTTGGTATTATTGCTCTCCACTTAACTTTGCCTAAACGTGATTGGCATGATATTGTGCAGCTTTGCACACTGGACATAAAACATAATATCACAAAATGGCGGGAAAACACTTTAACTGTTGTTGGACAACCTGTGCAGACTTGACAGGAGCTAGGAAGGAAGGTGCTCAATTCAGGTCTCAAAGATGGGGTGTGGAAGAGTCAAGAATATTCATTGCATTCGTCATAAACTGCTTCAGCTGTAGGAATTCTGCAGGAGGACTATACCAGGTCTCAGTATAAGACTGAGGCTTAGAATAGTCTAGCCAAAGCTGTCGCCAGTCTAATTGGCATTCCACACACTGAGGGTCAATGGAGGCATAATTACAACGACCTGCAATGCCACAAGCACGCACAACTCAACCAGTGGCTAGATGAGTTTGGGACTGCTGACATCTCACAGTTGTGTAAGTATACAGATAAAGCCACTTTAACTGATGTAGAAAGCTGCAGCTAGCCAAGACTGGCATGCATAATGCTTTTCTCTTTTTCTCTACTTCTTTGTTTTTCAGCTGCTCAGGAGATTTCAGCAAACAGGGAAGTGCATGTTGAATGCTTGCAAAGGCATGGGGTGTGTATGCAGCACAAATGAACGTGATTTTTATTAAAATTATTGTTCTTCCATACATTACTATCAATTTAAGCATGCATATCTTAACTGTAAAGGCAAATGTGTATACTTTGTTCTGTAGCTCAAAGTAAATGTAGTAGGCAAGTGTAATAGTGTATTCTTATTTGGTGGATTCAAATCCCAAAAGTAACAAATACATTCTAATGAAAAATACCATTATTTAATATTAATTTCATCAAAACTAGCATAAATGCTATGACGTTACCTTAATCTGTATTATCTTTAAAGCCATACGTGCATATTGCAAGGATTATTTGTTACAATTCTTAATTGTATTTTTTATTTTGAAAATCTATAGCTACTATAATAGTACAAATACACTTTTACTGTAATATATTATTGTATGTGGCATATAATGGTTCTAAATTATATACTTTTTTCTCTTATCCCACTTTTTTCTCTTATCCCACTCTTATCCCACCCCGGAATCTTTTTTTAAAGTTGTTTGTCTATCCGTCTAGCATGTCGAGGGATCAGTTGCTAGTGTCCTCTCCTGCTCAGCTGGTGAACCTGGGAATATTGAGGCAATGTTACAATTGCCTCATGTACACAGACAACCCTCTCCTCCTCCCACAAAACACAAATACATGCGAGAGATGCAACTATACGGCCAAACTGGAGGCTGAGCTCTCTCAACATAGGACTGGCAAGACCAGTCAGGAGGAGAAGGTTACCACACACACCATAGACCCAGTCTCACATAGTACCATTACAACCTCAAATCATACACATAAACACACAAAGACATACTCGGAGGCTCTGATCAAAATCTACCAAAACAGCAGAGGCCACCAAAGCAGACACCCAAACAACCACCACCTCAGAACACAACACCTGCAACACATAGACCTCACAGTCAGAGTGTCAAACAGTCACAGCCCTTAAGGCCAAACACAATGCCAGACACACTAGTCATTGGTGACTCCATAGTCAGACACACTGACGTCCTGCTCACCAGACTGAGTAAGGAGAAGGTCACAGTAAGCTGTCTGTCGGGTGCTAGAATCCGCCACATAACGCAAGCACTCAGGTCTCTCAACAGCAGGTACAAATATGACTCAGTCATTGTCCACGCTGGTGTAAACGACCTGAGACGTACCTCCTTGGACTACATGAAAAGAGACATTGAGGAGCTCTCTGATTATGTAGCCCAGGCAGGTATGACCCTGACCTTGAGCAGTATCCTACCTTCACCAAGAATGATGCCACAATACAGAGATAAGATGATCAGCTTTAACAACTGGCTTAAACACTGGTGTCATTCAAAGGGGATCCAGTATCTGTCTGCCTGGGATGACATGCTGGACAAGCCACGCTGCTTCGCAAGGGACGGCTTGCACCTGTCACCCTGGGATTCCGGATATTGGCAAAGGCTCTTGCCACCCCATAGTGCCTTTTTAGGCAAGGCTCAAATTCTAAACCTACCACCCTAGAACACAAAAAGGAAAAAACTAAGGGTAATGCTGCTCAATGCCAGAAGTCTAAATCTCAAAATGCACACTCGAGGCCCTTCTCAGTATGGAGAACATCGATGTCTGTGCTGTGACAGAAACCTGGTTCAAGACTCCTGAGAGCACCCCAGCGCTATCAGGTTTTACCTCATATCATGCGTTCCGGCCCCAAAATCCGGACAATACCAAGAAAGGAGGGGGGGTATCCATATTCATCAAGGACACCCACACCTCAAGACTGGTGGCAACGCATGATGCATCGGAGACCATCCAGGTGCAATTAACCGTGAGGCAAGACTGCTCTGCAAATTGTAGCATGTTACAGGCCACCCTCACAAACTCAGGAACCTCACATGGCCTTCCTGAAAACACTAGAGGGGATAAATGTATCACCAAACACCATCATACTAGGTGACTTCAATTACCCTAATATAGACTGGGAACACTACTCAAGCCCAAACACCCTAGCCCAAAAGTTCCTGGAATTCATAAACTCAAATGCCATGGAACAACTAGTCACCATCCCCACAAGAGGAGATAACATACTTGATCTCATCATCACGAACATGGGAGCACAATGTTCAACACCGTAAGTATACCCCTCACTGGTGAGATCAGATCACAAACTAATCTCGCTGGAGGTCCTCATCCCACCCCCACCTGAAATAAAAAGACCACAGTAAAGAACTTCTCAAAAGCAGACTTTACACTTCTAAAGACTAGTGTGGTCTCCTTTAAGGCCCCCGAGCCGGCGGAAAACAGTACTCAAGCCGCTGAATCACTTACAAATGCCTTCTACCAGCACCTGCAGGACTGCATGGATAAGGCAATCCCAAGCAAAACAAAGACTCTTTGTACCAAAGGCAAGCGTCCAGTCTGGTGGACCCCAGCCATAAATAAACTCTACAACAAAAGGAGGAAGCTACTACAAGATAGAGCAAAATCCTTAAAAGTTAAGACACCCTTGATCACTATAAGTAAAAAACTAAGAGCTCTCATAAAATCATCCAAAGCAAATTTCAAGAGAAAAATAGCTAAAGACTCAAAAGACAATCATAAGGCCTTCTTTAGCTATGTTAGAAACCTAGGAGGAAACTCCCAGATATGCTCAGAACTAGTTCAAAATGATGTGAAGATTACTGATCCTACAGACATTGCCAACATACTGGCTGACAGGTTCAGTGCAAACTTCTCCCCCCCCTCCCCCCCAAAAGGAGAGATATCTATACCAAACGATTTCAGCCCCCCAAACATCTCCAGCGCCCAAGTGAGAACTGCTCTCTCCAAAGCAAAAAACACAGCATCCATGGGACCTGATGGTGTCCCCGGCTGTGTGCTCCACGAACTCAATGAGGAGTTAAACCCACAGCTAGAACAGCTGTTTAATCAAAGTCTTACCTCTGGATACGTACCCAGGGAGTGGCGCACTGCAACTGTGGTCCCACTTCACAAAGGCGGTGCTTCCACCGACCCTGGAAATTACCGGCCCATTAGCTTGACAAGCCTTATCTGCAAAGCCATGGAGAGGATCATAATGGACCTCATAAATAAAGACATAGGGAATTTGCAGACTTTGGATCCAACCCAGTATGGCTTTGTCAAAGGCAGATCATGCCTTTTAAACTTGGTTGACTTTTTCGAAACAGTCACCAAAGCCATTGATGAGGGAAAGGCAGTCCATACAGCCTACCTCGATCTGGCTAAGGCCCTCGATACAATACCCCACTCGGGTATCATTGAAAAACTCATCAGCTTAAATGTTAACCCATACATCACAAGATGGGTTGCAAACTGGCTGAGTGACAGAACCCACAGGGTCAGAGTTGCTGGCGCCATGTCAGACTCAAAGCCTGTCACAAGTGGTGTCCCACAGGGCTCAGTCCTGGGCCCACTCTTGTTTGGCATCTACTTTTCCAAGTAAAAGCAAACACAGGAGGGTTATGGCTGACAAAGTTTGCAGATGACTGCAAACTGGGCCATAGTAGAAAACACATCTGACACAGATATCCTTCAGAAGGGTCTCACAGAAACGGATAACTGGTGCCAGAGCCACGGCCTAAAGTTAAATGCCAAAAAATGCATAGTCATACCCTTCGGGAAAAACAAGGTTACCCCTAGCTACCAAATAGGTGGCAATCCACTGAGCACAGAAGAAGTTATCAGGGACCTGGGGACCCAGGTTGATAGTAGTCTGTCATTCGACACCCATGTAGCTAAAGTAGTTAGGAAGACCTTCTACATTGCCCACCTTATCATGAAGGGATTCTCATCTAGCTCAAGGGAGGTCATAGTCTCCCTTTACTCATCACTCATCAGACCAATGATTGAGTACAATGCCCCATTCGGAATGTATCTGACCCGACACTTGCAGCAGCTGGAGAGGCCACAAAGGTTCCACACCAAAAGGATAAAGGGTCTCAAAAATATGTCCTATGCTGCCCGACTGAAAGAACTCCAGCTCTATTCAGTCGCTTACCGCTTGCTCAGAGGAGACCTTTGCCTAACATACAAGGCCATGTCAAACCCAGATTTGATGAATATGCTTCACCTCAAAAAATCTAGATCCATCAGAGCCACAAGGCGGAGACTTAAACCTCGACACGGCTATTAATAGGACGTGCTGGAGGGATAGATTCATCACCCAAAGACTCCCTATGCTGTGGAACAAAATCCCGGTACATGTGAGGCAGAGCACCTCGCTGGCCTTGTTCAAGAGAAATCTTGACCAATGGATGGGAGATCGCAGATATACCCCAGGGATTACCTCAGTGTCACTGCTCGACAGAAGCACAGCAAAATAATGGGTATAGTTCCCCATACTAAAGGGGTGGCGTAAGCCACAAAACGATGGGCTAGGCTTGTAAATGCCCTCAGGCAGATAGCCTAGTATGAACCTATGAACCTATGAACCTATGAACCTTATCTCACTTTTCACCATGTTTTTTTCACATTTCAAAACAGCTTCCAACCTTCACCCTCTATTCAATAAGTGTCTCTCATCTCTTTCACAATATTACCAATAGTTTGACTGTTGCTTGCATTTGTAACATCATCTTCTTCAAGTTCTTCAGTTCAAAACTACAAAGTAACATTTTTAACATTTAAGTTACTAAGAGAAAACATATAATTGTTCCACAGCTAACTGTGCTCTTCTTTTGTAACACAATTCTGGAAATTTCATTAGTCCCTCAGTTTCAAATGTTAAGCCACAAAAAGTCTCTGTCCCAATATAGATTCATATATTCACGTTTAAGTACTAGGCTAGCAACCAGGCTAGCAACCTTGTGGGCCATTTTAAGCCTAATCAGCTTCCCTTGTTGTGCTCAAAATCTCATTTGGTTATAGAGTAGCCTTATCCATCCCATGGTCAATAATTATACATTATTTCAGGGGACCTCCTCCTGCATGGGATAAAGCACTTAAGAGCTGCCGCTCTCCATTAGTAGTACAGGGAGCAGTCCTGGGGTGAATTTTATGTTTCACATCCATGCTAAGTTTGCTTGAATATGGACAGAGATGAACTTTGTTTTATGCAGATGGAGAGTCTGTTTCACAGCAGCAGTATACACTGAGTGATATGCCTATCTCACCAAACCATTCTATTGGTATTGCAGAAGAGGTTAAATTCCTAGACCAATTATTTCTGATGCAATTTGACTTGCTGATGTGCAGTAAATCCATCAGTAAATAAAATATGTATGATATATGTGTATATATAATGTATACAATATGTATAAAAGACCAAATTTCATGAGCTTTAAAACCCAGAACAATTACCAAATGATCCCATAAATAATGTCCATATATTACATTGTCATTTTTTTGTTTTTATTCTTATAGTTCATTTAATCTTATTTTTAAAAACAGTTTTAATTACAGTTTGTTGCTGCTGTTCATTTTTGCCTGCTGTCACTGCTGCATATATTTTAGTTACTGCATTATCTTCTGCCAGAAAGCAAGACATCTTGGTTTGTTGCTGCTGTTTTACTTTATTACTTTTTGTCACTTCTGCATAAGTTTTACCTGCTGCATTCTCTGCTGTCACATCACATGGTGCCTTTTCCACATTACCATCCTCAGCACTTCTAAAAAAGTTATCTGCCATCTCACCCCATGAAACAGCAGAACTGTCACCTGGATCATCCTGCTCGATTGTTTTTAACCGAACGTCATCTGCAGGCCCTCCTGATGCCAGTTCTGTTATCTCCACCACTTTAACAGATTCTCTTACTTCCTTGCACATGGAGACAGCTAAACATAAGCAAAATAAATAAATTAGCCTAGTAAACATCTATGAACCTATGAAAGGACCTATTATGAAAACTTTTGTCCTGTTGAACAAAGATGTAAAGAAAAGTACATTGATTGCTGTGAGGACACTTAGAAGAAAGTTAATCCTTCGCTAGGGTTTATATATATTTATTCATTTGTTTGTTTGTTTAAATGATTTTTTTATTTTATTTATTTAAAATTGTTAATTTGGAAAATGCGGTGATCTATGATGAACAAATGTCAGAATTAGTGGACTGATAAAATTAACTATAAATAGGATCACAGGATCATAGGAGATTACTAGCTATCGACCCAAAGATCATTTCATGGATAGACATTTCATCTGAATGTAATACCATAAATACTCTAGTCAATACCCGGGATTGTATTTTTTAATGACTGCCCATTTCCACACAGAGACACACACACTAACAACACACTTACAAATAAATTAACAGGGATAGTTATACAAAATGGAAGAAAAAGATTGAACAGTGTAAAGTGCTATCATATGTACATTATTAAGACTTATCTTGATGGAAGAAGTATGGGAACAAAATTTAAGGGAAAGCAACCTATGAAATATCTGAATAAGGATGTGTAAAAGTAGAGAGACAGAAGCTTTAGTGAAACAGGTTTTAGGTCAGATGACATCAGAATGGCCAAAGCAACAATATTTTGCTCTTTCATGATGGTACTGTAAACCTATTTCCCCGGATTTACAAAGCCCCTCATAGTGTGCAGGAATAGTTGAAGAGCTATTTTCAGCAATATGGCCAACGTGCGATCCAGGAATGAGTTGCCGGGATGTGCATGTGAGCTTTTGGCTAATCCTGCATGGACCAGGTGAAAACCATGCAAATGAGGGTAATTTGCAATCCAGAAAGCAGGCAGCTGTCAGTGCAGGATGAGTACACTCTGCAGAAATGTACTCAGTTAGTAACCGAGTACGTTCCTGCAAACTACAAAATGGAACTATCACAGTTCCAAATAAAGACTGCGTATCAGTGATGAAGCATGGCAATGGCTAAGTAGAAGGCCATTGACAATGCAAAATGCGTAAAAAAGAAAAAAAAAAACAACTTTTAAATTCCTTTCGCCAGTCTTGCCTATTTAAGCCTAGGGCAGGGGCATGAAAACGGGATCGGGAGAAAATAATAAAATAAACCTAAAATAAGCATTCCAACTAAAATCAGTATTCCGCCATGCAAGTCAATGGCAGGCATAAGACAACCTGGCCAGTGAGTAATGGTTGCTAAGTGGGAAGGCCCAGTGTGGGACATGTAACTATGCATTAGCAGGCAATCCTATGCAAATGAGGGGAAGGATAGTGAAGCCCAGATTTCCCCAGGGTGTGAGGCAGGTCCCAAGAGTGTAAGAGTAGAAATAGCTGGGTGCAAGACTAAGAGATGGGTGACATCATGGGCAGGTGTGTCAGGCATACTGTAAGTGGATTTGAGCCCTGTGGCTCGGGACGGTTCCTACCTTAGCAAAGATAATCTAGAAGTGTGTCCCAACTGCCTAGCACTCCTTACAAAGTGTAAGCAGGTGTGCACAGAGTGCACTGGGTTTCACAGGAAGAAATAGGAAGTTAAACCAGGAAATAGCAGCTCTGTGCACATATGAGCACTCTGTGCGGTGTGCACACAGGCTTAAACAGGGAGGCAATGGGAAGGGAAAACAGCAGTAGGAAGGTAATCAGGAGAACTAGCTGAGCTGCCAGGTGAAATGTATCAGGAGCAGCTAATTACACAGGCAGCAGACCAGCCCAGCCCAGAACACCACTATAAACCAAGCAAACACCTACCCCCCTGTTTTTTTCACACTCTACACCACCAGTGTATACAAGCTGGGAAATTTAAAAAAAAAACCTACAAAATAAGAAGGGCTGCAGCAGGCAACATAGAACAACATGAAGAGGCTGAAGGTGGTGAGGATGTCAATGCTGCCGAACAACTCACAGTGAGGAGACAGAGAAGAGTGTACTGACCCAGGGTAACCTACCAGGGGCTACATGAGCTGGAGATAGTGAAGCGCTATAGGGTGGACAGAGACCTCCTACAGCAAATTGTTGAGCTGTGCAGGCCACACCTGACACATCACACTGGCAGAGGAGAACAAACCCCAGTGGATATCAAGGTATGTGTAGACCTAGGTATACTAGCCACAGGTACCACCCAAACCACAACTGGGGATAACATGGGCATCTCACAGGCATCAGCATCCAGAGTATTCCACCAGTTCCTGGATGCCATGTCAGCACATGCCAGTGAGCACGTATATTTCCTCAACACACGTGAGGTGTTGACTCGCAATATGCGTCTCTTCCACCAAATAGCTAACTACCCTGGGGTAGTGGGTGCTATAGACTGCACGCACATATGCATCAAAGCACCACCCGGTGAGCAGGGTAGGGCCTACATCAACCACAGGGGCATCCCCTCCATCAATTTCCAGGTCGTATGTGATGCCTGGAGCATTAAACTGAATGTGTGTGCTAGCTGCCCTGGAAGCTATGATGATTGGGTTGGGAGGGTGGCTTAATGGTTAAGGTGTTTGCCTTGCAAGCACAAGGTGCAGGGTTTGAGTCTCACAAGGGATAATTGGCTAGGCTTAAAATGGCTCACAAGGGCAGTTAGCTTAGTACTAATCTATGAACCTATGAATTCACACATATGGCAATTGACGCAGCTGTACCACAGATTTGCCGATGTAGACATCCCCTATGGTCACCTGGTGGGGGATGCTGGGTACACACTGGAGCCGTGACTGATGACACCCATCAGAAACGCACACATAACTGAACAACAATGCCATAATGAGGCACAGGCCAGACATATAATAGAACATGATAAAATAAAACAGATAACCAACGCCACTGGAAAATAAATGACACTGAGCACCAATAAACTGAAAAGTGTCAAAAAGCAATAAAATAGGCTCAGTGACAACCTCTGGCAGTCGATAGCAGTTACCATATAAATGTCTATTGAGACCAAGTGCTGACTGTTTTTATAGTTCCAGAAGAATTTGTGAAAGCCTTAAATATAATAAAAACCTTTTATTCGGTAATGAAAAATAGGTAAGCGCTTTCACCAAAGTGGCTTCTTCAGACCTCAATGATACAATATGAATGAATATGCTTCACTATTTATAAGTGAATAAACCTGTTCAATCATGACATCATAATTAATAAATAAGTAGATAACATTAATTAGTTAATGAATATATCCACATACTTCTCAACTTAAGACCATTAGTGTCACAAGTATCTTACCTAAGAAAGCATAAAAATAAATGCATTAATAAAAATACTTATATACATACGGCAAGAGCAAAAATAGAAAATATGTGTGCCAGCATGTGGCATGTCAACCCGTACATGAAACGAGTATGGCCCATGCACACACTGCCCTCCCCATAGCAGTAGTATGACAAGTCTGCTGAGGTCATCCAATGTGAATTACACCTTTGGGAGAGCTATAGCTCAGTAATATGTATGGCACGTTCCATAACTGCATACTGCTGTAGTGACAGAGTAGTTAGGTAGTAGTACTAACCCCAGACCTGTCAACTGTGTGTTTCTGTGCATGTCTGTCTCTCTCTGAATGTGTAGAGGGAAGTGCTTGTTAGGCTACTCACACTCCATACAATACATATATTCAACTTTGGCAAGGCTGCTGATGTCACTCACCTAGAAGTACACCTCTGGGAAAGTGCTAGCCCAGTAATTGCCGTAGCATGTTCTGTAAATGCGTACTGCTGTAGTGTGATATACTAGTTAGGTAGGTGTTCGAACCCCAGGCCTGGCAACTGTGTGTGTGTGTGTGTGTGTGTGTGTGTGTGTGTGTGTGTGTGTGTGTGTGTGTGTGTGTGTGTGTGTGTCTGACTGAGTAGAGAGCAATGCTTTTTAGGCTACTCACCTAGTAATACACCTCTGGGAAAGTGATAGCCCAGTAATCTCTGTAGCACGTCCTGTAACTGCGTACTGCTGTAGTGTGATTTAGAATGATGGTAGTGTTCCATCTCCATCCATGCCAGTTCAGGATGCTTTGTGTGTGTTTCAGTGTCTGTGTATGGAGCAATGCATTATAGGCTACTCACCCGCAGTACATTACAAATGCCCTACTTTGGTAATCCTGCTGATGTCATTAATTGTGAAATACACCTTTGGGGAAGATGTACTTCAGTAATGTCCGTGGCACTTACTATAACTGCGTAGTGCTATAGTCTAGTAAACTAGTTAGGTAGGGGTTCTACTCCCAGACATGACAGGTGTGTGTGTGTGTGTCTGTGTGTGTGTGTGTGTGTGTGTGTGTGTGTATGTGTGTGTGTGTGTGTGTGTGTGTGTGCATGTGTGTGTAACTCATATCCTGTGTAGAGGTGGTTATGAGTGTGTGACACCTGTGGGCAATGTGAAGGAGTTTTGCTAATTTCATTTATGGTGGTCCTACTATATATCACAATGTCAGCCATACAGGGATAACAGATGTAAATAGCTGTGAGGCTGGGGTGCAAAGCCATACCCATACATGTGACATCAAGGCCAGCCAATCACAATTAGCAAATCCACTGTGCCTTCACATGTGACTCAAAATGGACATACCATGCCTGACAATATGCCCTGTATGGACAGATGACACTGACATGATGAAATGCTGTTAGCATGCTATCAATGTAGGTGCAGGGTAAATCTGCTGACCAATACCAGTCCCTGCCACAGGTGGGCAAGACTGGCACATCTGATGATAAATTGTGTTCATAGCATGGGCCAGACACTCCAGGTACAGTTCCACATGTCACTGTACATGCATGTGGGAGGTCACATCCTAGACACCATCATGTCATGGACTAAGGAACACATACATGGCAAGTGATTCACAGCATTGGCCACACACAATAGTCACACAGGTGACTGGATGACGGATGCAATACCCACCTATGTGGGCAAATGCAGAAGCTACAGGTCTGTGCTACAATGCAGACCATTGTCATGTGGCCTAATACCAAGGTATACCCATCGCTTACCCTTGTATAGCCTGCTGGCACTGTTGGCCACCACACATCTGTTCAGACATGCACCCATGCATGTCCGAACTGGCACCCTGTCTGTTCATGTGTGTGTTGTGTGGTGCATATGTCCACATCCACACCCACTACTCCCCTCAGGGCACAGTGAAGCATACCGCCTGATGTCTGACACCCCCTCATACTCACTGCCCATACAACCTCCGTATGACCCGTGTGGTGCATGTGTTCCCTGCACATTGATGTGTTGTGGCAATCCTACTAGTGACGAGTTGCACTCCTGGCCCTGCCAAGGGTGTTAATGTGTGTGCGTCCCTGTGTGAGTGTGCCTGTGCTGATGCTGGCACCTGTTCATGCAGACAAGCAAGTGTACATCACCTACTGTATATCTACTGTAACCCTGTTCTAGATGTCACTCACCATCACATATATGTTCTGAGTGCTCCCACCAGATCACCCATGTGGCGCATCCAATAACAGCATCAAACTGTGATAGCACTACATAACTGTTGGGGTTTGATACCCTGTGCTGGTAGGTGTGTGACACAAACATGCATCAGTTTTATCCACCCACCCCTCCCTGACATGTATTCGCCTCAGTCTGCCTGCCCCTCTCCCTCTCTGGTGGATGTGGAGACCCACACCTGCATTGCTTAGGCAGCAGCATGTGTATTTTAAGTGATGCTCATGATCAGCTGATGGACTCTGCATGAATTGCAGCCCTTCCCTAGCTGATTGCATGTGGAACAGGTGTGGTAACATTCCCATAGCCAGTTGCACGGAAACGCACTCCAATACCTGGGAACATCCTGGGACATCCACACACCTCCCATACCACAGACAGCCATCAGACCAGACTGTGTATCAACCCCGTATATGTAGGGTCATTCTGTGAGTGGCACATATGAAGATGGTGTAGGACAGATAGTCCATATACTGTACTATTATGCTAGCGTACCATATGTGGCTGTGGCTATGTTCACATTGGTTGTGGTTATGCACTGTCACACAGGTGTATCATACCCTGTGCTGTGACATGGCTGTCGAGCCTAATACATATGCAGGTACTGTACCATGATAACCTTAGGATGTCTGTCAGTAGCCAATGGCACACATGTTATGAGCAGATGTCACCTTCCACACACACACACACCATGTCTGTGACAACAATCTCAATGACAGTAGCAAATGTCTATTAATATACCAGCTATACATACCAGACAGCCCCTTGCACTATGACATTGGGACTATAGGGGCTGGGGTAGGGCTATACTCCATGTCCAGGACATATGGTGGGACTATATGGACATGTACTTATCCAGATAGCCATATATATATATATATATATATATATATATATATATATATATATATATACATATATATATATATATATATATATATATATATATATATATATACATATTTATATATATATATATATATATATATATATGAGTACACGTGTAGTACCTCCAATTACCACGGTCAAAGCAACCACCCCCTATGAATCCTTACATCATGTGTGCGTATTCCCTGTACATTCCTTGTGTGATGGACATCCTTCCTGTGTGTGGGCATCAATGTTACAGACAGCAGGTAGCAATACCTCTTACAGGAGAACCTGTGCATTCAGGGCAGCCACATATATGTAGGAGGATCAGGACATACAGACAGACTGTGAGTAGAGTGGTGTAATGCTTTGCATAGTACTGGTGTTACAGTGTGTGTGTGTGTGTGTGTGTGTGTGTGTGTGTGTGTGTGTGTGTGTGTGTGTGTGTGTGTGTGTATACATACTAGTTTACCTTGGACTGCAGTCTGTCTGCATAGCTCACTACTGTGGGCTTATCCTCTAGCTGGACAGAAGTGTGCCTATCATGTGTTGTCTGTCCACCACACAGGTCCTGTGTTGGATATTACACTGGCAGTATGTGTGTTGCATGCTAGCAGTACATGGCTATATCCATTTGTGTCCTTGATGTCTTATTCCTGCATAAGGGTATGTTGCAACACATCCTGTAACACCAGCATATTCCATGGTGAGTAATGTCAATATTTCGAGTATGGACCTGTGTTCCTGCCTTTGTCCTCCACATATATGGCAGACTTTGTCCTGCTGTGATATGGTTAGGGGTTGTTAGGTAATGGTCTATCATTAATTACTGCTAGCATTTCTACTATCATCCCAGCCATAACGTGGACTCCCACAACATTTGTTGGTCAGGGTCCATACATGTGACAGATACACTGACATTACCACAAGTAATGAATGTCCCCCTAGGGCTTCACTACAGGGTATAATTGGAGGCTGCTGAACTACATCTCACATTGTTGATTGTTACGTATCATGCAGGCAAATCCTTTGTCTACTGTTGCACGAATTGAAGGGCTTGGCCTGGACACCATAGTATGTTATATATCCGCACTGTCTGCATCTACTGTTTTGTGTGGGCCTTGCATCCATCATTGGTTATATACATCAACATCTATGTGCTGTCAGTAATGGCATACATTATTGTATGGTACACAAATAAAGGTTGTCTATGTATCCATACCTGTGTGTCGTGTCATGTCATTTGAATTGTGAGTAGGTATATGTGCAATGTATGTATCCCCTTTGTGGGGCTGGTTGCCACGCCACACATGTCACAGGTACCAGTTACAGGGCTTGTGGCTGGGGAATATACATTGCACCCAGTATGTCCACACTACTTCTACATATGTCTGGCTACTAATACCCTTTGTCTATATATATGTGCCTTTCGGCTTTTCCCGGTTAGGGGTTGCCACAGCGGAACTCCGGTCCGCTAATGATTGGCAGTAGATTTTTACGTGCTGGCTTGCCACACCTAATGCACAACATTCAATGAAGGAAGGCCCATTTACGCATGTCGACACACAGAAGACGCCCTAACTGAGAATCAAATGTGCAACGTCTAACTGTGAAGCAACAAGGCTTACCCATATATATATATATATATATATATATATATATATATATATATATATATAATGTACATATATATATATATATATATATATATATATACCTGCACATGATTGTCAATGTATGGATGTGTGTGCATATCTGTGCTGTTGTAATATGTACCCCTTCAACATAGTACATTCTCTTGCGGTACAATGGCCTATCTGCATGATATGTTACAGATATTGCCTTGACATGTACAGGTGATTTGGATTACTGTTTGAGCATTGTAGCTGTGTTGTGGTGGGTCCTGCTGTCAAGTACTGCATGTGCTGGATTTTGGATTGCACAGCATATCCATTAGGGCTGGGGGGGGGGGTTACATAGCAGTAATTACCAGGTGTTCCTCATTTGTGCCCCCACCCCCATTAACTGTGCTCACGGTCTGTTATGTAGTACGGAGTGGGCCAGGAGTCTGTTCCCATGTGGAAATTATATACACATGTCTATCTGTATATACATACATATATATATATATATATATATATATATATATATATATATATATATATATATCTGCATAATTCTATATGTGAAACCCCCATATATAGAGGGATAGAACTGGACCACGGTGGTGCAGTGGTTAGTGTTGTTGCCTCACAGCAAGAAGTTCGATCCTCGGCTGGGGTGCCTTCTGTACGGAGTTTGCATGTCCTCCCTGTGGTCGTGTGGGTTTCCTCCGGGTGCTCTGGTTTCCTCCCACATCCCAAAGACATACTGTAGGTGGATTGGACACTCTAAACTGGCCCTAGGTGTGAGTGCGTGCATGTGTATGCCTTCTGTGGAAGGTTGGGCACCGGGCTGGCAACTCAACACCGTAAAACTCCACTGTCAATCATGAGTGGACAGGTGATCCGCTGTGGTGACCCCTAACCGGGAAAAAGCCGAAAGAAGAAGAAGAAGAAGAACTGGACATTGATATAGCTCTAGCTATGTATATGTATTCATATATATATGTGTATGTATCAATCTATCTATGTATGATTGCTGTTATATGGTTACTTGTGAGTCATACATACACATATATATACCTATAGCTGTCTATCTGTCTACATTTATAGATGTATATCTGTCCATATGTCCATGCATGTTCAGCCTATATGCGTAGCCTGTACCTCATTCTCTTGGCAATTGACATGGATGACCTTAGGAGTGAGGTCAGTCATTCGTGCCAACACATACGTGTTTCAGACGTATCATCTCCTTCAATATATGTGTTCTACTACATATAACTGTGTAACTTGCAATGTTTTAAGTGTATTAGAGCAAGATATGACAGATATCCCGATATGTACCCACATTATGGTGCACTATGTCCAGGATACATGCATTAAGAGGTTGTGTGGTGTGTTATTACTACATTTCCTGTGCTGTTGACTGATTGTGCTGGATGATAGGTATGTGAAATAAGTGGTTATGTACATCTGACATGGTTTACTGGTAAATCACATAGTGTATGATGTGCAGGGTCCTGGGTGTGGGCCTTGCAGAGGTTGTATATTTTGTTTCAGGGCATAACACCGGCTGTTGGATAGAGAGTGAGTTAGGGACATTTGAGCAGTTGTACATGTGTGTGCACTGGTTTGTGCAGAGCTAAGCAATGCTAACCTCTGGTTGCATTTGCTTACACTCAGCTAGCATCTACTTACCTCAATCTATGTAGGCAATGCTTACCCCTGTGCAAATACACGTACACATACTTACACCTGCTTATCCATGCGCACTACTGCTGTTATGCACTTACACATGCTTACTAGTGCCTTAGTCATTATGACACTTCACATGTGCATTTCAGGCAGTACTCCTGTGCAAATATAAATGTTATTTAGTAAGTTATACAGCATAATGATGTTAACATATGGATTTCACATGGAAAATAGGATGTGCTGCAGTGGGAGTCAACCCGGGAATGGGTGCGTGTTAGGCAGATGCTCTGGCCACTACGCTATTGCTGTTCTGCTTCGTTTGCATATGTCTACCATAATGACATACCCATGCTCCCTTCCCCCAGCTCCTGAGCTCCATGTACACAGCATCCATCCATTCCCCAGTTGCTAGCCCTGCCATACCACACCTCCACACATTTCCCTCTCTGCACATCTCGGTACATCTCCAGTATACTGTCCCTACCCAAGCGTCTGCAGGCTCTTCATCCGTTTAGTCCATGTACGTACCAGCCATCCCTTGATCCTCCTCTGATACTGCTGGTGACATCGATGTGACCCACAACTGTTGGTTCATCCCACCAGGGATGGACCTGTTGTTGTGTCAAGAGTAGACCTAGCTGGTCTACAGTGTTTCTCCCACTGGTAGCATCCTGCCAGGGTATTGTGTAGCAGCGGTTTGCTCACACACCTGGCCAGCCTCATCTCCCAGTTCCCTGGAACCAATGCCCCAGGTGTGACATACTGTGCATGAAGTACTCTCATACGCCCCCAAGGTGTGCACCGTATATCATTATTCCCTTCAGTATTATGCAGGACTACTGTTCTCACAGTATGATTGGACAGGCACTGTTCTGTGCTGCACATAGGCTGCTCATAATACTGTGGTTGAGCAATGGACACATGTTCTGGTATTAATCTACACACTTATATACATTTCCTATACTGTTGGATGACTGTGCTGGATGATGTGTTTGTGATCATAGCAGCTGAATGTGCATCTGCCATGGCTTAGTGGAACTCACGTCAACCTGGCAGTGCTGATCATTTTGTTAATGGCCACAACAACAGCTGTTGGCTACAGAGTGACTAAGGCAATGTAGAACATTTGTAGGAGGGAATGCCCTGGTTTGCCCAAAGCACAGCATTACTGACCTCTGGTTGTGGTGTCTTGCACTGAGTTAGCCTCTACATTGCTTCACCAGTGTGGTACTCACATACCAGTGGCCAAACAGGCTTACACCCACTTGCTCCCGTATACACACGTGCAACATCGTGTATTTTGTTCACATTTGTCATTCAGGACAATCAGACTGCATGCTTGTCCATTGTCAGCGGTGGCCTGGAGTGTAGAGCACCATGTTGACCCCAGCTACTTATTCCAATTAATACTGGGGGGTGGTTCTCATTCCTAGAGGGTAACAGACATAACATAGCTACCTCCCCCATTCTTCATGTTTAGTTTATGTTAAAATGTCGGTATTATCCATGCTTAGGTCAGGTTTACATGTCAGGTATGACTGTTGACAAAGGTCAGTTTAAGGTGAAGTTAGATTCCTGTTTTATGGGTCTGGATAGGTTACATGCAGGTATTATGGGTAGGTGTAGTTATTCCATACCTGTGTGGTACAGTAGAGGGGAATAGCTAAGGAGTAGGTAGGTAGGTAGTGGGGGTGACATTGTAACTGTACAGTAGCCTGTAGGTTTAATTGGATGGGGAGTAATAGGGAAGGCTTGTTGGATGCTGGGATTTGTATGCGAGGCAGGACAAGAGGTGTCGGTATCATTAGTTGATGTAGTTGTATAGAATGTGAGGTGGGAGGGGGTTCGCAAGGTGGTGAGCCTGTGCTGCTCCAGATGAGTTTGTGGTGTTCCTTCATGTGTTAGTTACATGTGTCCTGTGGGACAGCTGTGATACTACATGTGGGTTGGGGTTCCAGATACTGGCAATATAGTGGGGGAAGAGAGTGTCACCTACATGTAACCATAAACATGAATAGAAATGGAACAGGGGCTGATAGGTACATGGTGTGCATGGGACACAAAGGGGGGTTTAGTAAGGGAATTATCCAGGGATGTGCAGGATGGCTGCAGGGAAGGTCCACAGCTGGCCATGTTGTCTATGACAACAGCTGTGCATATACACTGCATTTGGTGTTTGTGTTGGACACTCACACCTTTGGGTGGGGGTGAGGACTACAATAATACCTTGTGATGCCAATTAGATTGACTTACATGCCTACAGTGGGGTGTTGCGACCATGTGTTCGTAGGTGTTGTGTAGTGGGTTATGCAACAACACATATGGTTATACCGTACTTTGCCATGCAAACTGGACTGTGGGGTTGCTGCGGTGGGACCCATATCGGAAATGGCTGCCCATTAGGCGAAAGCATACCTGTCAACTGTACAGAATCTGCAGACTGTACAGAGTTTGCTTCATAATATTGGTGTGTTCCTCTTACAATCTGCACCTGTCTGGCAAATACCTGGGTTATGCATTAGCATAACTTGTCTGAAGTCATTAAATACAGACATGTATTTGGGTTTAAGACTCCACATCCTTCAGACAAGTCATGCTAATGCATAACTTATTATTCTATCAGCTTTCTAAGGTTGTAAGTGGAATACATCATTTCTGTCCCTATTTGTCCCCCCAACAGTTTAGGTTCTGTCCAGTTGTTTTGCTGTTAGAGTTTGAGAGGTATGGGCAGAAGCTCTGCCCAATTCACAATATTACTTACATCCCCGGGACAGTCCAAATACAACTGCACCAGCCAACATCTGCACACCTAGGCCCATGATTGCATACCCATAGTTCCCCCATCTACCCCTCCAGCACTCATCCTTACTGTGGGTGCAGGTGGAGTCTAACCACACCACTACGCACTACCCACTCTCCACATCTTGGGGCCCATGTCATACGTTGTCTCGACCCATGGGTCATCAGGCTTGCCCAACCTACTGGTCTGTGTATGTACATGGCCTGGTTAGATAAATCAACACAAGGACTGACTCCAATCATCATCAATTTTTGGGGTGTCCCACAAGGGACATTGACGTCTTTGTTTCATGATTAGACTTGCCAGGTCTCTCCCACTAGTAGTACCCTGCCTGTGGTCTGGGAAGCAGTGGTGTGTTTACTTGTATAATGTGTTTGTATGTTTCACCTGTCTAGCTGGGGGGGGGATTGATGCTACGTGTTACACGTTTGTTGATTGGACCCCTCACCCCCATTCGCATGGTCTGTGAACATATGTAATTCGTAACTGCTGTATCATATCCTAGCTATATACATGTGTATATTTACACCCACACACACCCACACATACACACACACACACACACACACACACGCACACGCACACGC